>NW_015177050.1:454981-464024 GCF_001447785.1 Gekko japonicus
ACATCTTATTAATTCCAGAGATCCCAATACCCAGGGGCTCAAACCAATCCAACCCCAACAGGTTGACCCGGTCACCTTCGGCAATCAGAAAAGACAATTTAACACATTTCCCCTTATACTCAACAGTAACAGAGTCCCGTCCTGCCAAGGGAATTCGGTTGCCCTGGAAGTCGGACACTCTGGTCTCCGCAGGCTGGAGCCGCCGCCGGCTTCGGGTCGGGAACAACTGGTGCCAAGACGCGGCAGAAATCACCGTTACGGAAGATCCGGAGTCCACCTCCATTGTACAGGGTCGGCCATCGAGTAGTGGAGTCACGGTGATCTTGCCCTGGCAGCTGGTGTGATTGATGGCCGATGTGCTTGACAAAGTCGCCGTCAACTGGCAGCTTGCTTCCGATGCCGATGAACGCTTCTTGCCTTGGGTGTCGACTGGAGTGCCCCTCTGCGCTGACCTGCGGTTAGGTGAGGAATCCTTCTTCGCTGACCTGCAGACTCTGGCCAGATGACCACGCCGTCCACACGCCCTGCAGTCGACATCACGAGCCCAACAGGAGTCGCGCTGGTGTTTCCCGCCACAACCGGAGCATGGTTTGGAGGCGACAGGCTTCGCTGGGGTCCGCTTGCCTCGAACCGCGTTGACGTCATCGTCCGCTTCATTGCCCTCGCCGTCTTGATGCGAATGGACGCTGTGCTCTGCTGGGCGCTGACGGACCTCTCTGGTTGACTTATATGCTGCTTCGGCGGCCACGGCCTCTTCGTAGGCCACTGCCCAGGTCAGGGTAGTGCGGGCGAACAGCTTCTGTTGCAGCCTCTCATCTTTGAGGCCGCAAACGAGACGGTCCCGGAGTGCTTCCTCGACATTGGAGAAATTACACGGTCGTGCTGCCTTGCGAAGGGCCGCGACGAAGTCAGCGATGGTCTCGTTCCCTGCCTGGCTCCGTTTGTAAAACGTGTGCCGGCATGCGATTTCAGAAGGCTGGGGCGAGAAATGACTCTTCAGCTTCTTAGTCAGCTCGGCGAATGACACTGTCTTCATGTCGTCCGGAGCTACCAACGACCTGGCGATGTCAAAAGTTCCTTTTCCACAGGAGCTTAGCAGTGTCGCCCTCTTCTTCGCCTCGTCGGTGATGTCGTTGGCCTCAAGGTGAAATTCGAACCGGGCAAGGTCCCAGTCCTTAGAGGTAGGTTCGAATGCCTCAAACTTCTGGTTCCCGGCCATTGTGGGAGACTTGGGCACCGGTGCTGGTGGCGCCTCCACAGGAACGGCCGCAGTGATTCGCTCGCTTTCTTCGGTGGGTTCGGGGGTGCTTGCAGGGCTACCTACCTGCTCTAGCATCCCACCTTCATCGCCAATTGTTAGATCGCGCTAACAAAGGATCGGAGAATGATTTCAGCTCAGTGATTCAGCTTTATTTGAAGTAGCAAGCAAACACTCAAATGCATTCCAAAACCAGAACAACAAAACAGTGGGAGCTATGCTCCTTTTAAACATTACCGGGCTAATATAGCCACGCCTATTTACATTTAACAACCAATAAGATAGATGAGTTAAAGACCAATGGGAGTCTTTCCCTCCCAGGGAATAGTACCGTTCTGATTGGTCGCTGTTACAAAGCGACCAATGGGAAGTTCGTTCAGAGGAGCCCTAGCTTGGCTCGAAGCTTAACATGGGAGTCTAATGAGGTGATTCATGTAATTGTTCCAATACATTACATAATGGAGTGGCTAAATTTCAGGTTCTGTGGGGAAGAATTGGACAACCCTCAGTACTGAGTCACGAAAACTAAGCACTGATGCAACCCCTCCTGCCCTCCCCTCTCATGATCTGCCTAAATTCACACAAACAGCATTGCTGTCCAGAGGCCATCTAGCCTCTGCTTAAAAACCTCCAAAGAAGGAGAGCCCACCACCTCCCAAAGAATTCTGTTCCACTGATTTTCCCCAGCACCGCGTGCCATGGTCTTTTTATAAGCAGAGCCTGTGCCCGTGACTTCCCTCCTGCTGGATTTAAAGGGCTGTCCAGCTAGATGGTGGGCCACGTGGTCCCTGCTGACCAGCTGAAGCCCTTTAAATTGGGCAAGAGGGGAGGGAGAGGGGTGGCTGGGCAGGTGGTCAGGCTAGTGGTCACTCTTGGGGGGCAGGACTGGGGTTGGGAACCCCCACCCGGACTTGGGGGCTGGCAATCCTATCTCCAGACTGCTCACCATCTTCATTGCCCTCCTCTGGACACATTCCACCTTGTCTATATCCTTCTTAAATTGTGGTGCCCCAAACTGAACACAGTACCCTAGGTGAGGTCTAATCAGAGCAGAGTAAAGTGGTACCCTCACTTCACCTGATCTGGACACTATACTTCTGTTCAGGGGTCATTCCATAGAAAAAGAGCTGCATGAGCTCATTAGCATACCTAATAAGCTATTAGCATAATAGCTCATTAGCATATGTCATGCCCCCTGACATCACTTCCAGTGATGTCAGAAGGGGAAGCAAAAGGGATCTTCAAAAGCCTCCCCTTCCCTTCCCCAGCTGAGAAGGGCCTGGGGGGGGGGAGTGAAGAGAGAAGAGGTTTAAAGTTTAAACCCCTTCTCTCTGGAGTTGTGCTGCAGAAGCGGTGCGATCTCTCCATTCTATTCTATGGAGTCATAGAATAGAATGGCGAGATCGCGCCACCACTGTGGCGTGACTCCAGAGAGAAAGTGTTTCCAGTTTAAGCCCCTTCTGTCTGGAGTCGCACCGTAGTGGCGGCACGATCTTTCCATTGTATTCTATAGGGCCATAGAATACAAGGGAAAGATTGCGCCACCACTGTGGCACGACTCTAGACTGAAGAAGCTTGGGGGTGAGGGCAGGGAGCTGGGGGTGGGGCTTGCCACCACCGGGGCTGCCAGAGCAGCACTCCAGCATGCTCCGGCCCCAAATGACCCCTGTGTATGTATGTAAGGGAACAGTCTGTTTCTCCCCTAATATCTGTGTGATTTAGTTTGGTCCTATTGGGAGGAACTCTTGTTTTAGTTTTCAGTTTTGTATGTTAGCTGAAGTTGCTAGTTGGAGTTTTTCCCCTTGCAAATAAATGACTGATGTTTTGAGCCGGCTTGTCTCTGCTGAATGGACTTGAGAACGGGTGCCTGAGTGAGTAGTCTAACCTGGGAACCCACAGCCAAAGGGGGACGTTACAGTATCCAAGATCTAAAAGAATGTTCTCTTCCTCAGTCATTAAGAGACACCAGACTTTATCTGGGTGGCATTACCTTGAAGCAGCCGAGTCACTGAAGAGATACAGCAAGAACCGTGACAAGGTCTCCTGGGGATTTTTAATCTTGTCTGCCTCACTGAGATGACATCAATCATTCAGTGATGTGTTCAGGCAAGGGAAGAGTTGCCCACAGGGTACAGAAGTTCCTACAGCGACAGCCAAAGCGCATCATTCATTACCCAGTGTGATCTGCAAATGCAGGAATCTTTCCTTCTTTTTTCTGAGACTCCAAGTGAAGGGCGGGATATAAATCCAATCTCTTCTTCTTCTTCTTCTTCTTCTTCTTCTTCTTCTTCTTCTTCTTCTTCTTCTTCTTCTTCTTCTTCTTCTTCTTCTTCTTCTTCTTCTTCTTCTTCTTCTCGCTTTCTGTTCTTGAAAAATTCGATGGTATTTATTCTTAGGAATGGGTGAAAGGAAAATCACTTTTGAACTGGTCAGACTTGTTTGAGATAACCACAGGTAGGGCTTTTGAAAGGACTCCGAGAGAATCCATTCAGTGCCCCCTATCAAAGCCCAGCCCACTGGGGCTCACTGGACCAGTCTGTAGTCCTGAAATGCTGAAGCTGCTCATCATCAGGTCTAGCTGAGAAGAGAGCCAGGGTCTCCCTGGAGAGAGAGTTCCAGAGCTTTGGCGTCATGAGCAAGAAGGCCCTGTCCCCGGAGGCCACCCGCTTAATCTCAGAAGGTGGGGGCACTTGAAGATGACTGGACTGGTTGGGCAGCTTCATAAGGCAATCCTTCTAGTGGTCCTTCTAGTATGTTGGTCCCAAACATAGCAATAGCAGCACCTTGAATTGTGCTCAGAAGCAAATTGGGAGCAAGTACAGATGGGGCAGGCTGGAGCGATTTGGTCCCCACAGTCCAATCCAGTCAACATCTTGGCTGCAGCATTCTGTACCCACTGAAGTTTCTGAACACTTCGCAAGGGCAGCCCAACATACGATGCATTGCAGCAATCTAATCTAGATGTAACCAGGGCCTGCACCACAGTGGCCAGATCTTTTCTGCCTAGGAAAGGCTGCGGCTGACTAACCAGTCGAAGCTGGCAAAAGGCACTCCCGGCCACAGATGCCACCTGCTTATCCAGCAGTAGGCCTGGGTCTGAGAGCAGCCCCAGACCACAGCCCCAGACCACAGCCCCGCTCCTTCGAAGGGCGTGCAGCCCCAATCAGAATGGGTGATGCCTTAAATCCCAGGTTGGACCTGCCCACCAGTAGAATTTCCATCTTGTCAGAATAAAGTTTCAGTTTATTAGCCCACATTCACTTCAAAACTGCCTCCAGGGACTGATTCAGGGTTTCTACAGCCTGCCTGGGTTCAGCTGGAAGTGTGAGACAGAGCTGAGTGTCGTCCATATATTGGTGACAGGCTAGCCTGGTTTCATGTAGGTGTTAAAAAGCACAGGGGACAAGGTGGAACACTGCAGGGCCCCAAAGGCCAAGGGGACTCAGCAGCAGCCCCCCAACAACACCGGAAACAGACTGTTATGTCCGCGGACCGCCACTGGGCGCCCACGATACAGCAGAGCTTGAGTCCAAAGAACAATGAGGACTAGGCTCCTGCACCCTGCCTCTAGGGGAACCAATGGGACATTGGCGGGAGGTTTGAATGGGCCAATGGGATTCCGCAGGGGTTCCCCGGACTGTATATAAGCGGCCGGTTGGCTGTTGGTTCGTTCGTTCGTGTTATGTACCAATAAAGTGTGCCGTGTATTATGTCTGCCTCGGTAGTTCTTCCCTAACCCACTACATAACACCGACCCTCCAGGGAGGAGCAGAACTGCCACAGAACCCCGCCCAGATAGGCTGTGCAGAAGGATACCATGAGCCACGATTATAAAAAGGCTGCTGAGAAATCCAGGAGAATCAACCGAGTCGCGATCTCCCCGGTACAGGTCATCCACTAGGGCAACCAAAGTTGTTTCAGTCCTGTATTCATGCCTGAGACCAGACTGGAATGGATCTACACCATTTGACTCAGAGTAAACGTCAATAATCGCAGTGCAACCCTATCCAGAGTTACTCTATTGATTTAACTTGGTTTAAGGCTTTCCCACATCATGCCTCCCCAAACCCCACCCAGAGTGGGCAACCCTGCCAGGAACTCTCAGTACACTTCTGCTTGAGACGACCAAGAGAGAGAGAGAGAAAAGAGATTGGATTTATACCCCGCCCTTCACTAGCTGAAGGACTCTCAGAGCGGCTTACAAATGCCTTTCCCTCCCCCTCCCCACAACAGACACCCTGAGAGGTAGGTGGGGCTGAGAGAGCTCTGAGAGAAACTGCCCTTGAGAGAACAGCTCTGAAATAATTTATGATTGACCCAAAGTCACCCAGCAGCTACACGTGGAGGGGTGGGGAATCAAACCTGGTCTTCCCAGATTAGAGCCCACACTGGCATAAGGATCAGGGGTCATTTCCTGCAGAAGCGCGCAGGACTGGAGCTCTGGCAGCAAAGAGCACATGCAACAAGCCCCGCCCCCTGCTCCCAGCAGCCCTCAGTTGGGCCACAAGGAGCAAGAAGCGGCCAGGTAAGTTGCAGAGCCTCCTCTCCCCCACCCACCCGTGCTGAGGTGCAGAGCCTGAGGAAGGCCTCTAGAACCCCGCCACCCACCTTTCCCGGCACCTGCGGGGTGGCGGCGGCGGCAGGGGCTGGATTGGTGGGTGGGCCATGGGGGATCTGCAAGGGCAGATTTGCGCGTCTCCCCCCAATAGCTAGCAATCCAAAACAGTCCAGTGGAGCCCGAGCAGTGGGTGCTGCCCTCTGACACCCTTCCGGTGATGTCAGGGGGTGTGGCATATGCAAATAAGTTATGCTAATGAGTTATGCTAATGAGGTCCTGCACCTCTTTCCCAATGACCCCTGATTGGGTAATTGGCATTCTGCAGGAGTGCAGAGCTTGCACACATTTCTTCCTCTTCCGAGATAGGGCAGGACTGCCTCCATGCTGAATTTTGAGAGAGGCGAGAGCAGAGGTCTCGTCGGACTTTAGAGGCAATGGGCCAGCTCAGCAGAACACTCTCTTGTGCCAGTTCACAGAAGGGAATGGGGACTGTGCAAGCGACCGGTTTGTGTAGGAGAACCCACATCCTGAAAACAGAAAGTTCTTTCTTTGCCCTCCTCAGCGTTCTCATCGGGTGGAGGATGGGGTTTCAAGCACGGGATTAAGTAAATAAGTCATATTAAAATGACAAAATGGGTAAATAGAATATAATGTGAAATGAAATGTAAATTGGATTTCGGCAAACACTTTCTAGACAGACCTCCCGTCAAACCCCATCAGGCTGTTTCCAATCCCTGCCGTGCTTTCGGCTTGCTGTTCTATTACACGTTGCCACTCAAGGGCATTTTGGTGTTTTCTCTCTCTGGAAATTCATTTGCATTTAAATGATTTGAAATAATCATAAAAGCCAAGTGCTATGAAGTTTGAAATTAGTTACTGTCTATAAATTGCAATGCCATTAAAAGATGATTTTTGAAGAGCTTTCTGCAGTCTCAAATGTATGCAGATTAAAATCTAACAAAGTACACCTTGTTACAAAACTGTAAAGAAAGGGGTGACACACGCTTAAAATTGATTTATTCTCCTACTAGTGCCTATAAACGTCTCATAGTTTCCTTTCTTCTGAAAGTAGAAGGAAAAGAAAAAATAACTTCTTCTTTTTTTGTCCATACACCGAATATATTTCTGCTCTGGGGCCAGCATTTGGCAAGCGCGTCCAGCATCTGACCCTCTGTGTCTAATCTAACTGCTCTATTAAATTTCAAGAAATGTTGCAGAGATCGTTTAATTTTTATGATGGAATTAAAGGTGTGGAACGGAGCCAAGCTCCTCCAGAACAAGCTGGAGACACTGGCCGGTATTTTGAGACACTCAGCTGAGAATTTTTGGGCTGCATTTTGAGACAATTGGCTGACCAAGCCCTATGAAGAAAGGCTGAGGGACTTGGGAATGTTTAGTCTGGAGAAGGAGGTTTAGGGGGGACAGGATTGCTGTCTTGAGGTATCTGAAGGGCTGTCGCTTGGAGGAGGGCAGGGAGCTGTTCCGGTGGGCCGCAGAGGAGAGGACTTGCAGTCATGGGTTTAAATTAAGGACGGGGAGGTACCGGCTGGATATCAGGAAAAAACTTTTGAAAGAGTTGTGCAACCATGAAAATCAGCTGCCTGGGGAGGTGGTGAGCTCCCCTTCACTGGCAGCCTGTAAGCAGCAGCTGGACAAACCCTTGTCAGGGATGCTCTAGGCTGATCCTGCACTGAGCAGGGGGTTGGACTAGATGGCCTCTATAGCCCCATCCAGCTCTGTGATTCTATGATTCTATGAATTCCTGGAGCAGCTTGCTTCTTTGGAAGGAAATCAAGCCACATCTGCCATTAGGCCAAGCACATCCAGCCATTGTGGCAGAACCAGCTGACTCGACTCCTCTTTCTAGGAGCACAAACCCAACCAAGACAGGATGGCAGGGCTGCCAACCCCCAGGAGGTATCTGGAGACAGGGCGGCTGGAAAGTACTGGGTTCTATGCATGGAGAGGCGGACTACGACATGCTGAAAAAGTCACATTTATTATAGTACACACACAAAGACACCAAACAGCCCGGCCAGGGCCAACTATATTCACCCACCCCAGACACACCCACAGTCCTATTGGAGGGTTTGAAGCTCCCACCAAAGGTCCTATTGGAGGACTAAAGGTGGCTTAGGATCCTTGGCCCCTATTGTTTTAGGAACCAAGCTGTGGACTGAGGACACAGACTCCTGGTGGCGGTCTGCGGACACAACAGCAGCATGAGGACTTTCGTGGGCCCGAGGCACTTTTGCCTTGGTGGGCCCCTTCCACCATAATATCAATATTAGAAATTATTTTTGATATAACTTAAACATTTTACTTCCTCCCTCTGTTTTAGGCAAAATCTAATAGATCTTCATGGGCCCTAAAATTTCATCATCCCCCCCGCCCCCCGCGGTGTGAGAAAAAAAATAAAACATTTCCTTTGACCTTACAAGCTCATTTTTTTCTTCTGGTTTTAAAACATTTTCATGGGCCCCTAAAAGTATTGTCAGCTCTAGGCACGGTACCTACTGTGCTTAATGGATAAGTCTGCCCTGTCTGGAGATTTCCTGGGATTTGGTCTCCAGGCGACAGAGATCAGTTCACCTAGTGAAAATGGCTGCTTTGGAAAGTGGACTCTGTGGCATTGTACCTTGCTGAGGTCCCTCCCCTCCTCAAACCCCGCCCTCATCATGCTCCGCCCCCCCCCCCCAATCTCCAGGCATTTCCCACCTTGGAGCTGACTTCCCTATGGGATGGGAATGTGTCATTCTCTCTGCAGATATGTGACCTCCTTCCCCACTGTGGTGGCTGCCAAGAAGAGGGAGCTACTGTAGCTTAGCTCCACCCATCCTGCTAACCGGAGGGTGGTAGGGTTCTTGGAGATGCACTACATTTTGCACAGTTTGGTGTAGTGGTTAAGTGCGCAGACTCTAATCTGGGAGAACCGGGTTTGATTCCCCACTCCTCCACTTGCACCTGCTAGATGACCTTGGGCAAGCCATAGCTCTGATAAGAGCTGTTCTTGAAAAAGAGCAGTTTCTGCCAGAGCTCTCTCAGCCCCACCTACCTCACAGGTAGTGTTGTGGGGAGGGGAAGGGAAAGGAGTTTGTAAGCCGCTCTGAGACACCTTTGAGTAGTGAAGGGCGGGGTATGAATCCAATCTCTCTTCTTCTTCTTCTTCTTCTTCTTCTTCTTCTTCTTCTTCTTCTTCTTCTTCTTCTTCTTCTTCTTCTTCTTCT
>NW_015177050.1:464082-477403 GCF_001447785.1 Gekko japonicus
CTTCTCCTCCTCCTCCTTCTTCTTCTTCTTCTTCTTCTTCTTCTTCTTCGACTGAAAGAAGCAACGTTGAGCCTTATGTATGAAGAAATATATCAACCATCCTATAGTACCGTAATTCCATCAGACTTGCATTTGATGCAGAGGCACATTGTCATGTGGCTGGAAGAGGGAAAGCTGTTGAATGCTTTTTGCCTTTGGAAAGCACGCTGGTTTTTTCACCAATTGTATGGGAGTGGAAACCAATCTTTCTTTAGCCCAAGTGGGCAAAAAGGTGAGAAAATGAAGCCCTTGTTGGCCTTGATGTAGTGGTTAAGTGCATGGACTAGTCTGGGAGAACCGGGTTTGATTCCCCACTCCTCCACATAGAGCTGCTGGTGCAACCTTGGGTCAGTCATAAGCTGTTCTCTGAACGGCAGTTCTCGAGAGAGTTCTCTTAGCCCCACCTACCTCACAGAGTGTCTGTTGTGGGGAGGGGGAAGGGAAAGGAGTTTGTAAGCCGCTCTGAGACATCTTTGGGTCGTGAAGGGCAGGGTGTAAATCCAATCTCTTCTCTTCTTCTACATGTGTTTTTGAAGATTTTTCATCTGTGTCGTTAGGCATTCTTTATGGTTATTTTTGAGCAATTCTCACATGACTTGTTTGTGCCTTGTTTTGTATATTACATTAAGGTAGTATTTGCAAATTCAGCTTTGGTGTACTTTAATAATTTAACTTCACAATGTTCATGCTTTAAAATTCTTTAAAATGTATTTTTATTATGTAAACACGTAATATTACAAAATATTGCAACAATCATTTAGACTTGACGTACGGGTTTTATGCAGCCTATTCTGAGGTAGGTTTTGACTTGAATATCCTACACACCAGGTCCGTTGTTTTTCAACCTCCAGGTGGTGACTAAAAATCTCCTGGGAAAGATACACGTTTTCTCGAATATTTAATATTTTTGACACCACCCTGTTTTTCTTTTCTTTTTTAATCAGCTTTGTTGACAGGAGAAAAGCTGAATGCTTCGTGTTTGTAGGGACCTATTCTGTTAAAAATAAAAAATGACATTTTTAAAGCACCCTGAATGATTCAAGTACATGCAAATTCTAGTGCCATTTCTCAGTGTTTCCAGTATGAGGGTGTGACTCTGGGCCCACTTTAGAAGAAGAAGATATTGGATTTATATCCCACCCTTCACTTAGAGTATCAGAGCATCTTTTTTTTTAAACATTTTATTTTCATTTTTTAACATAACATCATATAATCCTTCCATTCTCAAACATTCCATGACATAACAAAGCATTCCTCTCTTATCTTTAACATTTTCTGCCTTGAACTATCCTTAATTAGTCCAATTTTAATTCAGTCTCATCTTCACCCAGTTTTATACACATTCATCTACCTTCTATTACATTGTCTTTCATTTTTAACTAGCCTAGTTTCAATTCTATTCTATCTTTTTCATCTTCAGCCAGTCATAGATTATTTTCCATCTATCCCAGAAGCAGTCTTGAGATTTATTTTGTAATTCTACGTTTAACTTAACCATTTCTGCTACTTCCAGGATTTTATATTTAAGTATCAGAGCATCTTACAAACTCCTTTCCCTTCCCCTCCTCACAACAGACACCCAGTGAGGTAAGTGGGGCTGAGAAAGCTCTGAGAGAACTGTCCTTGAGAGAACAGCTCTGACAGAACTATGGCTTGCCCAAGGTCATCCAGCAGTTGCATGTGGAGGAGTGGGGAATCAAACCCGGTTTTCCCAGTCCACGCACTTAATCACTACACCAAACTGGCCTGCTCTCAATGCTACTAGAAGGGAGATATTTACGTACTCCCTACTCCTAATGTCTGTGTTCCTGACAATCGGACACAGTCGAAAAAGTGGAACACATATTATCTATATATCTAATTCTCAAGTCACCCCCTGGTGTGCAGATGTTTAAATCCGCGCACCGGGGGCACCTGGGGGGGAGGGAGAGGTTTGTGCGCACGTGGGGCGGTCCCCACGTCTGCACAAAAATCCTAAATCTGGGAAAAAACATCGGGGGGATGTTTAAATCCCCCCGAAACTCACAGAGCGTCCCCTGCGCATGCGCAGGGAACGCTCTGCCACTGCTGCCGCCGCTGCTTGGAAGGTGAGCGGTGAGCCGGGGGGGTGCCAGAGCGGCGAGGGCCGGGGTGGGGGGGCAGGATAAAAAGCCGCGAGAGCCGAGCGGCTTGCCGCTCAGCCTTCGCTTCGTAGCCGGGGGTGGGGGGTGGACTAACTAGAGGCATGCCAAAGGGATGTGGCCAGCATTGCCCTCCCCCTCCAGGTACCCCCCTTAAAAGGGTGCAGCCATTCCCCCCCTCCTTCCCTGCACTATACTTTCTATATCCCTCCCCATACTCTCAGTTTTAGTGCTACCAATGAGTTTCCATGTGGCTTGCTAGTTCAGGCACACAACCCCCCATTCCTTATACTCTCCTTCTATTTTTCTGGAAGAAGGCTCATCCGTCGAGGAAAGGTAAATATAACCCACCAACGATTATTCCTGCTAATGCGACCATCGCTTTACCCTTTCTATCTAAGTTTCTTAGGACTGTACATGTGAAGCATGTTTATGATTTTCTACTCTGAATTCAGTCTAAGTCTGATGACTGGTTAGAAGCGGGACCTCTGTATACACTAGTGCTTGCTCCCGTACTTGCCTATTGCCAATTTATAAATCATAATCCCCCATATTGATAAAAGAACAAGGCAATCAGGCTAACAGTGCCATCGTCTTCCAGGGGCTCAGCGCAAACATCTCCAGAAAAACAAACAAACCCTGGATTCTTGCAAAACTCCAAAGGTAAACTTGCATTCTGCAGATTCCATTGTAGTGCCCTAATAATTTACTAAAGGAGGTTTAGATATGCACGCACATGCACTGCACACCAAATGAGATTTTCTTTGCAGATTAATGTTCTGTCTCTGGCCAGCCATTCAGAATTTCCCAGAAATACAGTCATCTGTTTAAACACATCGAGACCTTTCAAGATTGGATTTTTACCCTGCCCTTCACTCGGAGTCTCAGAGCAGCTTAAAACTCCTTTCCCTTCCCCTCCTCACAACAGACACCCTGTGAGATAGGTGGGGCTGAGAGAGCTCTGACAGAAACTGCTCTTTTCCAAGAACAGCTCTGACAGAACTATGGGCTTGCCCAAGGTCATCCAGCAGCTGCGAGTGGAGGAGTGAGGAATCAAACCTGGTTTTCCCAGATTAGAGTCTGCAGACTTAACCACTACACCACACTTAACCACTACACCAAAAGAGAAGCTGTGCTGGATCAGGCTAGTGGTCCATCCAGTCCAACACACCTTTTCCAGTGCTATAATATCTTTTTTGAGGTGCAGTGACCAGAAATGTATGCAGTATTCCAAATGAGCCCGCACCATCGATTTATACAGTGGCATTATGATACTGGCTAACGTATTTTCCATTACCTTCCTAATAACCCCCAGCATAGCATTTGCCTTTTTGTATTGCAGTCGCACACTGAGTTGACAAAATGTGCTTTGTGAGTTCTGTGCTGGGAATAGGGTTGCCAGGGGGAGGGATACACTGGCAGGTAAGGGGGGGTCATACGGTTGCCAGACCCAGGTTGGAAAACTCTTAGAGACTTGAGGGTAGAGCCTGGGGAGGACAGGGGGCTCAGCGGGGCACAATACCACAGAGTCCACCCTCCAAAGCATCCATTTTCTCCAGGGTGTCTGACCTCTGTAATCTGGAAATGAGCTGTAACTCCAGGGGATCTCCAGGTCCCACCTGGAGGCTGGCATCCCTAGCTGGGAACTTAATTCCCAGGTATGAGTGGGCCCGATATGGATTGGGACTGTGGTGTGTGGGGAGAGGGGGCTTATGCCTTTCTTTGGGGATGACCTGAAACAGCTCTGGGGGTGCCGTGGTTTAACCCCCCCCCCTCTGCCAGGGAAGGTTGCTGTTTGACCTCAGGCCAGTCACACACTCTCAGCCTTAACCTGCCTCACACGGCAGCTTGCAGGGCGGGCGAGCACAGTGCCCGCTCCCCCCACCCCAACCATTTAAAGGAAGGTTTCTTTTAAATGGTTGGGGGAAAGCGGGGGGGGGGGGCGCATGCAAGCCTGGTGCTGCATCCTTGACGCAATGACATCACTCTGCATGGAGTCATCACGTCAAGGATGGCTCGTCCCCCCCTCAATTGCCCCCCAAATCCCCTCACCAGGGAGAAGATGGGACCTGGCAACCCTATCATAGAGTGAATTAACTCATGCAAAAAAGGACCCCTGCTTAGATAGAATCAGAAACCACCCCCACCACCCTCAGAGCTTCTGATGATGTATTACTTGACAGGAAGTGGGAACGTTGTAAACAGAAATGCTAATCAGGATGGTTCTGGCTGGTGGAAATATCTGCTAACTGTTCTAATGGGAGGAGGTTCCTGTCACGCACATCTCTGCTGTCTCCCCTCACTACTGATCCCACTGCCTGGACAACTGAAATCCAACAGCACAGAATAAGAGCAAGTCAGACTGAACTGTTTCTGATTACTACCAAATGTAAAAATATATATATTTATTAAAATACTAGCCTGATACCTGTGCTTCACTATGGTATTTAAGTGCCATAAATGCAATTATAATATGGATGATATGAAGTTTGAAATGTAACATTTGTTGTAATAATTCTAATGGAGAAGATTGTAGTGTAAAAAATTAGACACATGGACTGGGTTTTTTTTCGTGTACTGAAGGACCTCTCTGTAGACCACATTGATAGTTCTGCCCTCAGGTACTAGGATCACAAGGCTGCTTGGTGAGCTCACTCTGGAGCAGGCCACATAGAACTGTCCATGTGAGAAGCAGTCGCCTGATAAGTCAATTCCTGCCTCCTTCAGTGTCTGGCCTTGGGACCTGTTGATGGTCATAGCAAAGCAGACCATGAGGGGGAACTGCAGCCTCTTGAAGGGGTTTTCTGATGGTATGTGTGGTATGAACACTGACTCTTCCTGAGCACTGCCAGTGAGCAGTGTGGCCTCAGTGATGTTCCTTTGCAGGGCCTTCACTTGCAGACTGGTGCCATTGCAAAGTTTGAGTGGGTTGAGATTCTGCAGCAGCATTAAAGTACCATGTCCCTGCTCCTACACCTGACAAACACCCACCTGTCAGGTGTAAGGGGATGGGATTGTGTTTAAAGGCTGGGCCAGCAGCAGCGCAAAGGCAATCTTGCTGAGTAAGCCTCCCCAATGGCTTTAAGGGCTCCACATCTCTTTCAACTAGGCTTACCAAGTGACGGCGGGGGATCCGCATGTCTTCACAGGATCCCTGCCACTTTGGAAGGTGGACTTTATGGCATTATACAGTAGTGGGAGATTTTGCATCTAGCATTCGCTCCACATTTTCTCAACTGGGAGGAAAAGGTGCAGCTCGAAACCACATTCAAATACCTCAAGGCAATGCTGTACTGACTGCAAAGTCACCCCCGAAGGTACCATAAAACCTGATGGTTTAAAAAGCGAAAGCGGCACACGATGTAGAGGGTACCATAAAATCCAATGATCAAAGAAAGTGAAAGCAGCATGCAATGCAGAGGGGAATTTCTGTTCCCGTGTGGGTTTCATAAAACAACGGAGGAAAAAACCAATGCAGAATCACCCACTGAAATCCCTCCCCTCCCCAAACCCCACCTTCCTCAGGCTCCACCCCCTAAAACTCCAGGTATTTCCCAACTCTGAGCTGGCAACACTAAGCTCCTGCCACTTGGGTTTTTCATGGTGTAAGCACAGTTCAGTGATAATGTGGGTATTGTATGGACATGAATACAATGCTAAATCTGGTATAGCATAGCAGAATAAACGTAGGATTAGTAGCCAAACAGGGAAAGTTCTGAAACAGGAAAATAACACAGTTGAACATGAAAGAAATAGAGTTTAGACACCAAGGGCCATTACTGGATAAGTAAATTTAGATGAGCTATAACTGCCACATTATCATCTGAAAAGTAATATCATTATGGGGCACTATCTCAATCTGAATGATCTTATGAAACAGACCAACAAGCATCCATTATATCTGGTTTTCCTTCAGTATGCCATCGCAAGAGGAAATCGCGGAGTCTTTTCATAAAGTTGTGTATTTTATTAGCTCCTTGATTGCAATCTTTATTACTTTGTTTGTATATTCCTCACTTCCCAAGTGATAAATGTGTCAAGATATAGGAATTTTTCTTTTCCTGGTATGAAATAAATATATTTGCAAAATGCCATGCTTTAGGTCAATGAAGAGAAATGCCTTCTACAAACACGCAGTATTTGCCTGTCCCTCTAGGGTTGCCAACTGTCAGCTTCCTAATTAAATCAGTTCCCAACAACATTCATTTCGAAGAAAGATAAGTTTATTGGGACAGTTACAAATACTGGACTGAAGACTCTCTGTGTTAGAACTGAAGGTGAAAGGGCGGAGATTGCAGATATATTGGGTTCAAGCAAAGGTACTAAAGATCAGGATCCAATCTCCCCGTGGCATTTGCCTGCCAGAATTAACAGTCAACTACTACCCCACTAAGCATGTACCCCTCTGCAGATATAGCAGGTCTCAGCGACACAGTGTCTGACACATCAAAGCCTTTAGGAAAGTGAAAGCCTTTCGGATTCCACACCCCACTCTCTCCCTCCTCCTTCCTCCATGGCAGGCGCACCATAAAATGCATCGGGTGCCTGACACCGACTTTTGGCTGGGAAGTTCTTGGAGATTTGGGAGGGTGGAGCCTGGGGAGGACAGGGAACTCAGCGGGGCATCGTCCCATGGATCCCCCCCTCCAAAGCAGCCGTTTCTCCAGGGAACGGATCTCTGTAGTCTGGAGGTCAATTGTAATTGCAGAAGATCTCCAAGCCCCACTGGGGATCTGGCAACCCTGTTATATACTGGGGAGCATTTTGTATGAGGGCTTAGAGCAGGGGTGTGAAACATTTATTTATTTATTTATTTATTTTTGGGACTTATACCCCGCCCTATCCAAACGGCTCAGGGCGGCAACAGGCGGCAGACGCCGAGGATAAAATACATTACATTAAAAGCATGATAAATAAAACTAAGATTGGTGCTCTACAATACATATTAACAAAGACTCAAGATGGACGTCTCATTTTCAGCTGATGATATCCCAGTTCTGAGGGCCCGGATGAGGCCCCTGGAGGGCTTCTACCAGGCCCACAGTGGAACTGGCCGTCTTCTGCTTCTTCTTCCAGTTCTGCTGCTGCTGCGTCATCGTAGGTTTGCAGCTTACAGATACACACCTGAACAGCATACTCATCAAGATTGCAACAGCACAGACATTTTGATGCAATGACTCAGACCGAGAGGTGTCAGTTATCAGACACTGTGAAATAAACAAAATATTGCAAGAGTGCTGATGTTTTAAGCATGTTTTTATTTTAAGTTAAAAAAAACCCTTTGTGTTTGTGTCCTGTATAAAGTTTATATCTCTGCTACCTGGTATCACATTTTATGACACACATGGCCCAGCCCCACAAGGTCTCATTTATGTCAGATCCGGCCCTCATAACAAATGAGTTTGACACCCCTGTCTTAGAGGATCCACCAAGGCCTGGGCCTTTGGGTCAGGGTGCTTCCTTGAGTGTGGTTCTTGTGAAGAAAGCACTGTGTGACGGAGCCTTAAAATATGACCCCTTGGTGCTTGCTCCTCACAGTGTGTTCTTCCCAGGACTTGGGGGAAGCATCACACACAGTGAAGATATTGTCAAAAACACATAATAAATGCTAAGGTTACCGAGACCATACCAGATACCCTTGGCCTTCACCATGATGTGTGGGCTTAAACAAGCAACAGGTCCCCCGCAGAAATGGCTGTCAACAGCAAAGGCCACTGGATCTTCTGCAGCTCCCACATTTCTCCTCGAACGGCCATTGCGCAGCTTTTGTAGCTGAGCAGGATTTGAACTAAAGCTGCCTCCTGCAGCTCCAGCTCCTGGTTAGCTGATTGTTTTAACTCTGCAGACCACCTGTTTTGATGCTTTTTGCTGACGGTTTATATATTTTTCACCAGCCTTAATAGCCCAGTTCAGCCCTCTTTTGTCAGCAACCACAAGTCAAGCAGGGTCAGCCCCAGTTAGTAATACTTGGATGGGAGCCCACCAAGGAAGTCCAGAGTTGCTACACAGAGGCGGGCAATGGCAAGCCATCTCTGCTCGTTTCTTTCCTGGAAGACCCTGGGATGGGATGGTCATAGGGTTGCTAACCTAGAGTTGGGGGCTGGAGATCTCCTGGAATTGCATCTCCAGACAACACAAATCAATTTTTAATGTATTAATTTATTTACTTACTTACTCATTTAAAGCACATTCCATTTCTCCTGGAGAAAAGGGCTGCTATGGAGGGTGGCCTGCAGGGCATCATATCCTACAGTGGCCCCTTCCCTCCCAAAACCCCGCCCTCCTCAGGCTCCACCTTCAAATCTCCAGGTATTTCCTAACTCAAGGTTGCCTGCCCTAGGTGGCCATGGTTAGCTGTGACTCGAAGGCAGGGGTCGTTTCGTAGAAAAAGAGCAAGGGAACTCATTAGCATAACTCATTAGCATATGCCACACCCCCTGACATCACCGGAAGTGTGTCATAAGGCCACACACCCCGCCCCCAACGGTCCCGGCCGCCACCGGCGGCCTTGCAGCTCCACTGCCGAGCCCCATGAGCTTCGTCATGTGTCCCGCCCCCCGTACCTCACCGGGGGAACAGCGATCCCTCGCGATCCCCCCCGAAATGAACTCTGCTCAGCGGTATCTTCTTCTTCTTCCTTTCCTTTCATTTATTAGCTTCATTGACCAGAGGTCTTAAGCCAAGGTATCTTCTTCTTCATGCTTTTTAGTATTGTTAAAGGTTTTATTTTAACTGTTTTCAGTGATCTAGATTCTGGTGGGTTGTTTCCCCCCAGTCTGTATGTATGATTATTTGACTAGTTCTTAATTATTTTTTATGAGCTCTCCTAGGAGTCACTTCCTGACAGAGGGACAGGAAATAAACGTTTGTAATAAATAAAGTACCAGCAGGCTGCAGAAGGAGCATAGCCATATATCACAGGAAAGACAGATGATTTTCTGGATGACACATTGGCACTAGACCCAATCTAGTCCAGCTTCTGCCCTGACCATGGGATGGAGATGGCACTGGTCACCCTCACAGATGATCTCCACAGGCAGTTGGATCAAGGCAGGTTGGCTCTGCTGATGCTTCTTGATCTTACAGCAGGATTCGACACAGTCAATCCTGATCTTTTGACCCACCACCTCACCAACGTGGGAGTCCGTTGGGTAGCCTTGAAGTGGCTTACCTCATTCCTCCAAGGTCAGAGGACAAAGGGTGGTGCTAGGGGAGAGGGTGTCTCCTTGGCAGCCTTTGGTGTGTGGGGTTCCTCAGGGGGCAGTTCTCTCCCAGAGGTTAACATCTACATGAACTCCCTCGCTCATCTGATGCAGAGTTTTGGGCTGAGGTGTCACCAGTATGCTGATGACACCCAGTTATATCTGTTGATGGGTGGCCAGCCGGATACCATCCCAGCTGTTCTGGCTGAGGGGTTGGAGGCCGTGTTGGGATGGCTAAAACAGAGCTGGGTGAAACCGAATCCAGCTAAGATGGAGGTTCCGTGGCCGGTCAGGGAGGAGTTAGATTTGGGGTGCCAACTCCTGGCTCCAATGCTCCCTCTAAGCTGTGCAGTCTTGAGCAAAAATTCTATTTTATGAGTTACTGGCATTAAAGTGTGAGCGATTGGGCTACTGCATAAATTAGTTTGCTCTGGAGCCCTCCTTCCTGAGCTAAGACAAAAATCTGTGAGTTGGAGGCTAAAAAACTGTGAGCTAGCTCACACTAACTCAGCTTAGAGGGAACACTGCCTGGCTCTTGACAGTGCGCCCTTGACATGGGCACCAACTGTCAAGAGCTTGGGCATGATTCTGGATGCCTCCTTATCAATGGAAGCCCAAAATCCCTAATGTTGCCAGACTGGCATTTTTCCAGCTACACCAAGGCCCCGGGCATACGGGCCGGCTGAAACGCGGCTTCTCCGAGCCGCTCCAAACTTGCTACGCCGCGGCGGGATCCCACGGCGCAGCACTCCCCGGCACGCTCAGATGCCGGGGAGGAAAAGTCCGAGGGGAGGGGGGAGGCTGCCGAACTGCGCATGCTCGGGCATGCGCAGTACGGCTGGGGGCCGGGATGCGGCGGCGCAAGGACGCGCCGCCGATCCCACAGCCCTGCCTGCGCCGCACCAGTGGTTGCAACCACCTAGAGAGGTGGTTGTTTTTTGCGGCGCGGTATGGGCCATTGAAACGGATCGGGGACGGAGACGGCACGCTCGCCAGATGTTGAGGTGAGATCGCGCCTGTTTGCTCCGCCCCGGTTCCGTCCCGCTCCCGGCCCAAATGGGCTCGTATGGACGGGGCCCAAGTCAAGCAACTGGCCCTCTACCTGTCCCACCCTGACTTAGCCACAGTAATCCACACAATGGTCACCTCCAGATTGAAATACAGTAACTCACCCTATATGAGCCCACCCTTGAGACTGACCTGGAAACTTCAGCAGATCCAGAATGCAGTGGCGTAGGTCCTTACAGGGATCTCGCAAACGGCACATATTTAACCTGTGTGTGCGAGCTGCACTGGTTACTGGTTGAGCACTGGATCAGGTTCAAGTTTTGGTGCTTACCTTTAAGGCCCTAAACAGTCTGGGGAAAAGCGTCTTTGGGACTGCCTCTCTGGTATACCCCCCCCCCCCCCCCCCCCCCCCCGAAGAGCATTATGCTCAGCTGATAAGAACGTGCTTGTGGTCCCTGACCCAAGAGATACCCAGCAGTCTTGGGCCAGGACTTTCAGTGCCCTTGCCCCAACCTACTGGAGCTCTCTGCTGAGTAACATCTGTGCCCTGCGGGACTTCATACGGTTCCACAGGGCCTGTAAGGCAAAGATGCTCCACCAGGCATTTGGTTGAGGACAGCAACAGTTATCCATTGGGCTGGCACTCTTACCCCCTCCTCCCCTGCAAGGTGGTACCAAAACCAGAAGCTTCTACCACCATCTGTTTAAATCAAACGTTACTTGAATTTTATTGTAATTTTAATGTTTATATTCCTATGATGTTTGTTTTAGTGGTCTGTTGTTCATCACCCTGAGCCCTGTTTCAGGGAATGAGTGGTATAGAAATCGAATATAATGAACGAACAAACGAATGAATGATCCAGAAGTTGAAGCACTACTTTACATCAGGGGACATTGAGGGTTTGTTTCCTCCCCATCAGAACTATGGATTCATCACGGATGCCCCATTTTCCAGCTGCAAAAATGATAATGCGGCCCCTTCTTGCCTTCACAGTCCTGCTGTGATAAGGAATATAGAGGAACTCTTCTGTGAACCGCTAAAGCACATTACATAAGGCAGTTGAGAGACAAAAGTATGTCCCGAAGGAATATTTTACCTTAAGTTGAAAGCAGTATTTCAAATAAAGCTGCCTTCTACAGCTGAAGTTCTGTTAGTAAGTGAAAATAAATGGAATGGCCTTTTTTGGTTCACTTTCCCTTAAAAATTGCCGGTTACATCTTCTTCAGGACTAGACGGATGCATAGGAGGGTGTTCTTTAGGAATGTCATTCAAAGCAACAAAATTTCAGTAGCAAGGGAAGCAATGACACAAACATCTGGCAACGGTTTTGCAGCTTTTTACCACACCCTTTCATTCCACAAAAGGAGTGTTTACTTCCCATTGTTTCTCCACCACATGTATTTTAAAAGAAAATTATGTTTGTTGCCAACCTCTAGGAGGCACCTGGCAATCTCCTATTATTATTACGACTGATCTCCAGACAACTGAGATCAGTTCCCCTGGAGAAAATGGTGGCTTTGGAGGGTGGGCTCTGTCACACTATACCATGCTGAGATACCTCCCCAAACCCTGCCCTCCCCACATGCCACCCCGAAAATCTCCGGGGAGTTCCAACCCAGAGCTGGCAACCCTCAAAATTATACATATTTTAATGTTACTCAATCTTATTGGTTCAGGTCAGCTAACATAACTCATTAGTACAATACCTCAGTTGCATTCAGATGGTCCTCTCTCGTTCCCAGGAATCTCCAGTTAAAATGGATCCCTTCAGATAGCCGAGCTGAGAAAGTCACAGTAGAGAGGACCAGTGTTCCCTCTAAGCTGAGTTAGTGTGAGGTAGCTGTCAGCAAGCTGCCATTCTGTTTTCTGTGACCTCTGTGTACATATCCTTTCCCTGTTACACCCGGCTTGGCTTCTATCATCCTGCTCCTGCTTTGGAATGCAAAAGATAACTGCTGGAGGTTGTGTGGGGGAGAAGATGCTGTAATGCTTGCCTATTGATTTTCCCAGGACTACTGCACCTGTGTTTTGTCTGATGTTCTGCCTGGTTCCCATGTACTGGGCGCGCAACCGTTTCCTTAGCCCGCCAGCGGGAAAGATATTCATTGGATCTGTATCTGTTTGAAGTTCCTTTATTATGCTTGACCTAACTGTGTATCCCCAGTTCTAACAAAGAACGTGTTTGAGTATGTCTTCAACGCTTTGAAATAAATTTTGCTTTTCTTTAAAACGTGGATTTATTCTCGATGCTTGGGGATCCAACATATTGTTAGAACTCCCTTTTCCTATCGTTCCGAATCTGACAAGATCATGAGCGGAATTGAGGGAAATCTACCTAACACGGAGGGGGACTCGGGATCGGTCCCACAAACCTCCGCGTCTTTGGTGTTCACGACTGCAGCCTCGATGGAGGGTGCCGTGGGGGGAACGATTCCCCGCCTGCCTGCACATCTGTCTTGGCCGCCTCCGACCCCTTCGCAATGGGGTCCGCGGAAGACTCACCAGCAGGATGATTGGACTATGTACAACACCCAAGGCACCCGTGAGGTGTACTCCCGTCGGGGGAGCGGATTACGTGAGAGTCTGTTTGACAAGGGATTGTTCCCGGAACCTGGGTCTACCTCGGAGAAGGGGAGCCCCAAGCAGGACCTCGAGGAGTGGATGTTCGAGCCGTCGGGACCGCGTGGTCACGCAGAAGATGAGGAGGGCACCGGAGCCTTCCAAACGGAAGAGGACTATGACCCACCCCCGGACTACCGCCCTCGGGACCCCATCCCGGAGGAAACTACCGGGGAACGTCTAGCAGAACTGGAAGACTCGGTGAGAGACTTAATGCGGGCATTCCAGGATGTGATGGAAGGCCTGCCGGGAATGTTGGACGTTAGAATGGCCAATTTCCTGGACGCACACGCCGCGCAGTTACAAGTTGCTCCTGCACCGGGATTTCCCGC
>NW_015177050.1:482916-504669 GCF_001447785.1 Gekko japonicus
TGTGCCCCGCCCCCCGTACCTCACCCGGGGGAACTGCGATCCCCCGCAATCCCCCCCGAAATGACCTCTGCTGCTCAGAACTCTCCCTCCACTTTTTTTTTGTGCTCAGTCACTTCCTGCTTTTTATGCCCTCATATTGATCTCTTTCCTGTGTTGCTGACCTCCTCTCTCTGCCTGCTTTCACAGCTGCCTCAGTTCCATTCGCTTCCGTACCAAGGCTGTGATCACATGCACAATTAGCCCCGCCATAGGCACGAATGCCGGGTGGATTTAAAGGGCGTGATCAGACACAAACATCTGGGAAGTGCCCCGCACCCGTCGGCAACCCGTTTTGCTCCGCTGCAGAAGCGGAGTAAAAAGACACTGGGGAAAGTCCAGTAGCAAATGGGTTTGTTATGGGCCACAGACAGAATTTCCCGTCTGATCACGGCTGCGCGGTCTCATGGCGTCGGGAGGGTCTGATCCTGACTCCATGCCCTCCCCCCCTTCTCAGTATGCGCATCATCGCACACTCCATAGAGAGCCCCCAGTGCTGAGATGCGATTCATCGATTCCCTGTTTAAGCGCATCGAGAACAAACGGCAAAAAAACCCCAACAAATCCGACTCACCCACGGCTCGTCTGATCATGCAGTGGCGGGCTGCCCCCACAGCTTCCAAGGACTGTGTGATCGCACAACTGTGGGTCAATTTCCTCCAGAGGGAATAGCCTTGCTGCCCCCCCCCCATGTTATCTCGTGCATGTGACCACAACCCAAGTGGTACCAAGGTACAGTTGTCAATTCCAGGGTATATTTCAGCAGAGTATAATGCCATAAGGTCCTCCCTCCAAAGCAGCCACATCCTCCAGGGGAACTGATCTCTGTAGCCTTGAGATCATTTGTAATTCCAGGGGATCTCCAGGTCCGACCTAGAAGTTTGCAAGCCTATATCAAAGTACATTGCTCCACAGATTTAAGAGCAAGCCTATGGGTGGTGTCTTTGCTCCACTCCTTCTCCAGGCTTTCGCAGAAAAAGCAACTGGTCTTAGATGACTTTGGTGAATGGGGAGCTGCTCGAAGAACAGGCATGCAGGTGGTATCTTTACCTACCTGTTTTTATGCCTCTTTCTGATATGTCTTGATTTGGAAAGCAGAGAGAAAGAGAAAGAGAGATTTTAATTTCTTCCTGAACCTGATGAGACATATTAACATTTTTAACTGCAAGAACAAAAACATTTCATGATATCCTGAAAATACATGTGGATTTTCACTGAGTAGTCTTGCCATTTTTCTGCCCATTGGGGGGGGGGATTAAAAATCACAGTTGGGTGATGGCATGACATCACTTCTGGACAGGGCTTTTTTTGTAGAAAAAGCCCAGCAGGAACTCATTAGCATAATACGCCACACCCAACAGCAGAAACTCATTAGCATATTAGGTCACATGCCTGACAGCACAGCTCATTAGCATATTAGGCCTCCATGTTACCAGAAGTCTGGTCATCCAGCCACACCCACCTTTTGCTTCTTATTCTGTTTACCTTGTTTGTTGTCAAAACCCAGGGCCTTTTTTTGGAGCAGGAACTCCTTTGCATGTTAGGCCACACAGCCCTAATGTAGCCAATTCTAATGAGTTCCTGCTGTTGGGTGTGGCCTATTATGCTAGGCATGGCCAATTTGGGAGCCAGCCGGAACTTCGTTCCTGTGTGTTCCTGCCCAAAAATAGCCCTGCTTCTGGAGAAAACCCTGAAGTGATGTCATGTCATTTTAGGAATTGCTGGAAAAAATATAGTTTTACCAAAGAGTTCCTGATGATTCCTAGAGCAGCAGGATGCCATTTCCAGGTTTCCCCCAGAATTGATGTAATGCTGTCAGATGACAATGTCCCACATGTCCCTGCCCACTCCTGCTGCTGGCTGGCAACCACATCACTGAGGAAAGTATTCTGTTTCCAAGACAGGTGGTAAACACTGAGGGAGAGAAAAAATCATATTTCAAGCATCGCCCCATTTCCCCCACCTGAAATTTCAGCTCCAAGAGTGCCTCTAAACTATGCTTCCTTTGAGCTGAGAAAACATTTTCCCCTCATTGGATTTTAGACAATTCTGGTAGACTACTGCTCAAGTCTCTTTGAAATAAACACAGTGTCACTGTTCTTTGCCTGCATGGAATTTTAATTTAAGAAGTTATCTATTGAATTAAACAGAGAGGTTTGCTATAAGGCTGAAGTATAAAGAATTGCTCACTTGGCAGAGATCAACAGTCTCTCCCTCCGAGCAGAGAGATCTTCAGTCACACCGACAGTGAGAAAAGCACACCACTGTAGCAATTAAAAGCCCACATTTACCAAATTAATTAATGTTTCCCACAGCAGAAAGCTCTCTGCTGCTGTGTTGTAAACACATAGTGTATTATGTAGAGAGGGAATGTCTCCATGTTAATTATCAAATTAGCAAATCTGGGCACATTGAGCTTCCGACTGCATTCTTTTACTTTTCTTCTCTTTGTAATTTAGAATTGGGTTTTCCCCCATAGACTTTTTTTTTTACACAGGATGATTCCCTCACCCCCAAATCTAAAAAGCTGTGTGAGGAGGAGGAGGAGAAGGAGGAGGAATTCCATCTTGACGAAATAACAGGACGGGATCACACTAGCCTTATGCACCGATGCGCAAATGTTCAGATATTTCTCTGTTTACCCTGAGGAGATATTCAATAGGTCAAGACGAAGGCACCCACCCACCTTATAATAGAAACCTACTGATTACCAAGCATATCTAAATGCCTCCAGTCACCATCCTAAACATACCCAATGATCCATTGTCTACAGCCAAGCTCTACACATATAGACACCTGTTCCAATTCTCACTTACAACAGATGGTGTTGGAATTACAGTACACACCTAATCTAGTAAGGAAACAGATCGACAAAGCCAGAAGGATACCAAAGGGTAACCTGCTACAAGAGAGGCCCAAATGAAACAACAAGAGCACCATTGGTGGGCACATACAGCTTTCAACTCAAACCAGTTCAACACATCATTAACGACCTACAACCTGTGCTGGACAATGCCACTTCTCTCATTGGAAGGCAAACCTTTTCTTGTCCAAAGACAGTCTCCGAACCTTAAACAAATTCTCATCCACAGCGATACTCTTCCAAACATGGACATGGGCTCTGGGACCAGGGCCTGCAACAAACCAAGATGCCACCTCTGTCCCCGCATCCACTCTGACAAGACAATAATCTGATCTAACAGCACCAGCCCATACCATCCCAGGTTTATTCACTTGTTCATCTTCCAATGCAACATACACCATCAAATGTCAGCAATGCCCATCTGCTCTCTACATTGGACAAGCAGGTCAGTCCCCTATGCAAAAGAATAAATGTACATAAATCCAACATTAAAAGCCACAAGATTCAAGAGCTAGTAGGAGAACATTTTAATCTTCTAAGTCATTCCATTGCTGACCTAAGAGTGGCAGTCCTCAAGCAAAGAAGCTTCAAGGGGAAATTACAACACGAGATTGCTGAATTTGAGTTCATTCATCATTTCAGAGCAATGGCAACCCCCAGGGCTGAATAGGGACACAGGATTCTTCTCTCACTGATGCTAGTTTTCTGGCCCCCAGCATTTCCCCTCTGCTCTAATAAAACTGATTACAACATGCCTGGTACCTTTGCATCCTTTACAAGCATTCTTTACAACACTTCTCCCACCTTCTGACTGTTAGATCGCGCTAACAAAGACCCGTAGAGTGCTTTCAGCTAGTGATTCAGCTTTATTCGAACAAGCACACAAACACATTAAGGAATCAGAACGACATAACATTGGAGCTGGGCTCCTTTTAAACATACCGGGCTAATATAGCCACTCCTACTATTTACATAACAACCAATCAGATTGCATAGATAAAGGCGAATCAGTGTCCTTCCCGCTCAGGGAACAGCTCTTCTGTGATTGGTCGCTGTTTTGAAGCGACCAATAGATTGTTAGCACTGTCGGAGCCTTTGCCGGCTCGAAGCTTAACATAGGAGGTGGATTAGGTGATTCATGTTATACAGACAGTACATAACACTGACTAAAGGGATTGAGACCCCCATTCCCATTTCCCACTCTGCTCCTGTATGACAAAAGGAGCTTTGACTCTCAAAAGCTTAGATCTCCCCCCCCCCCAAAAAAAAATTGTGCTGGTCTCTAAGATGCTCCTGGACTCAGATCTAGCTGCATTTTCCTGTTGATGCTCTTTGCTTCTGGGGCTGCAGGGATTTCTGAACTTTCTGGTTCCGTCTGTGATACAATAGATGGATCTTCAGGAGGTTGCTTGGGGACAGAAAGATCCCGTCTTTCACCGTGTGACAGCACCAGTGAAAGTGCTCCTTAGACATCAATGGATAAATGGACAAGTGTAATAAATAAATAAACCTCAACACTATATATGTGTGTGGGGGGGTGTCCAACTGTCCAGTACAAATTCCTTTCTCCCATGGGCACATCCTTTCTTGGGGAAATGATTGGACACATACTGCATCTCCAGTGTGCAACTGTCATGATCTGGGCTGTGCCACCAGAGGCCTACTAGGCCCAAGGAGCCTGGCTAGCAATAGGTGAGGCTGGGCCTACAACTCCCAGAAACCCCTGGGAGGTTTTGGAGCCAAAATGGACCAATAGGAAAAGAGGAGGGCTGGGAATAAAAGTTATGGAGCCGCAGGAGGAGCTGTTCTTTCTTCCAGAGGGCAGAGCCAGAAGAGAGGTTGCTGCAGGGGAAAAACCCTTATCATGAGGGAGGGGTGAGTAGTGTAAGGCCACTTGAGATAGTGAGCTAGGGACAGTATATTACACGTAAGGGCATTTGATTTCTTTTCTTTTCACCCACTCACTGTTATTATTCTGCACATTGTTTGTTTGACCTCGTATAAAATAAACCTTTCCCTTGTACTCTGCCTGGTCCTCACGCCTGTTATTCGGCCTAAAGGGAGGTCTGAAGGTCTTGGGAGGGTGCTCTGGGCCTTCTCAAAGGAACCTAAATCCAGAGTGGTGGCAGCGTCAGGTGACACCCCACCTGAGTTGTGACAGCAACTGTGGCAATTCTTTGGCATGTTTATCAGGATAGATTTGGCTTTACTGTGTTTGCGTTTCAGCTGATTTCTAACTCTGTCTGCAACTTTGGGTTTTAATAATGCAGGAGCTGTGGGCGCTAGGGGATGTGTTCTCCTGGCCACGAGCCTTTGTACTGAGCTATTGGTCATTCATTTATTTTTTTTATTTGATTTCTATCCCACCCTGCCCCGCAAGCAGACTCTGGGCAGCTCACGACACATAAATATAACAATTTAATGGATTAAAACATAATATAGTAAAAAGATAAAATTCAAATGCATCACAGTTATGCCTGCAGTGGGACTGTTTCTCCGCTCTCTAATAGCTTGCCAAATGTTTTCTTTGCTCCTAGCCATTTTAACAGCATTTTGGCAACCGTGACTGCAAATTCGGCTTTACCGTTGGACTGATTATTGTAGGGAGAGGTTGTTATGTGTTGGAATTCCCACTCTTTGGCAAAATGAGCAAGTTCTTTACTGGTGAACAGTAGGCCTCCATTCAAAATAACAGTGCCAGGTATGTGCCATGTCTGCTGAAGTGGCTCACAACTCTTTCTATTATTGTTGTTGCAATATCTGGCAGTTTATCAGTTTCCCAGAAATCAGACTAATAATCCACTATGAGGAGGTAATGACAGTCATTCTCCATAAAGAGGACCATGCCTACCATGCTCCAAGATCTAGTATGAATGTGATGTATCGTAAGTAGTTCCTTCTGTTGGGATTCTGCGCATGCACCACAGTTTCTTGTTTGGCCTCTAATTTCACTAGCAATGTTTGGCCAGTATACCACATCTCTAGCTTTTCTCAAACATCCTTCTAACCCAGAATGACTACAATGAATTTTTGATATTGTCTATTTTCTCATGGCTTTTGGTATGAGTATTCTATGTCCTTTAAATATAATGTCATCTTGAACACTGAGTTCATTACAATAGTTCCAGTCAGGGCTTTCTTTCCTGGGGGAACACGCCAGATCAGAGTTCTGGAACCTCTTTGACAAGATTCTTTTTTAAATGTTTAAAAGTTCATGGGTTTTCAGTATACAGACTGAAAACTTCATTTCCCTCTTGAGAGTTCTGGCACATCTCCCTCCCCCCCCCCCCCAAAAAAAGCAGCCCTGGTTCCAGTGTTGTTGAGTGTTGAGTGGACATTGGGGCTTCTTCCTTGGTGTCTGGCCAACCTTCTAAAATAACAGAAATCAAAATTTGTAGATCATTAGCCTGCTGTGTGCTTTCCTTGACCTTGCTGTGAGATGAGTACATGACAGGCCTGATTGATATATTCCAGCTCCTGTTGTAATTCTTGAGCTTTGAGTAGACTGAATATCTCAAAGTCTGGCTTGTTTATATGTGTTTCCTGTGGCAGAGCTGCCCTGTACAGGAAATCAACTATATGCATCTCCCCCTTTTTTATACCACACCTCTAAGGAATAACACTGAAGTCTTTTTTTTTCACCCGTTTATTTTCCATATTTTCCACCAAAATACAAACATTTCATTTTCTTAGATTACATATTTTTTTACAGTTATTGAATCAAATTGAATCAAGTAACATGTCTTATGCAAATAATTAACATTGTACTTATTTAATAACCTGTACCTGTTTTATCCAATTATATACCCTTAGCCATCTTTTATTTTGCAATTTATTATCTTTACCTTGCAATAATAAACTCAAGTTATCCATTTGTGCTAGCTCTAAGAGCTTTGTTATTAAGTCCTCTTTTGAGGGTATTTTATCTGTCTTCCAATTTTTTGCCACTAATATTCTCGCCGCCAGAGGTCATTTCGGGGGGGATCACGGGGGATCGCAGTTCCCCCGGGTGAGGTACGGGGGGCGGGGCACGTGACGAAGCCCCGCCCCCTGCTTCCGGCCACCCCGTTTCCGGCCCTCATTCAGCCAGGAGGAGGCAGGAGAAGAGGGAGTGTAAGTTGCTTCCTCCCTGCCTCTCCCCACCCCTGCCTGCCTGGGGCCAGGGAGGGCCTTTGCAGGGCTTCCTTGCACTCCGCAATCAAGCAGGATATGATCTATTCTATAGTCTTTGTTTTCCCACTGCCTCATAGGCATAACCTTTCTGAGTACGGTTGCTTTACGTAGTGCGTGCTGGTAACTGCTGTGGGTAGTACATTTAGACATCCAAGGGTAAAAGCTCTTCTGTGTTTTGGGCCGTTATAATATATACCAATAAATATATATCTTGTTTTGTGTAATCTTTTGGAATTATATTCAATAAATATGTTTCTGGCATTAGTACAACATCTATATTCATTATTTCATAAATAATTTCATGTACCATTTCCCAAAACTTTTGTATTTTGCTACATTTCCACCACGTGGTAAAAGGTCCCCACATTAGTTTTACACTTCCAACAACTATTAGACGTTTGGGGATAACATTTTGCAATTTTATCTGGGGACCAATACCACCTGTGGAACATCTTATATATATTTTCTTTGAAGGAAATGGCTCTCATGAATTTAGTGGACTTCCATATTGCTCATTTTCCATATCTTTTCCCATATCCTGCATCCAAGAAATCATAGTCGATTTGATACTTTCATCCAGTTCATAGTCATCTAATAAAAACCTATAGAGCTTCTGAATTAATTTATCACTGGACGATAACCAGATCTTGTCCAATTGATTGTTCCTATCTTCAAATCCCTGTACTTTGTCTTTCCCATATCTATCCTGTAATAGGGATCGCTCCCACCATGTTAAATTGATTTGGTATTCACGCCTTAATTTCTGTTCTGTTTTTAGAGCATCATTTCTTTCTAACAACCTATCATAGTTAACTATTTGGGAGTCTGTATAACTAATAAAGCTAGTTCATTAATAGATGATAATTACTACAAGCTATTGGAGGACATTAAAAGCAATCTTTTGAGGTGGAAAGATATTCCATTATCTTCGATGGGCAAAGTTGCGACTATTAAGATGAATGTACTTCCAAGGTTTTTGTTCTTAGCCCAAAACATACCCATTTTAAAGAACTCAATTTTTTTATAGAACTAGATAGGATCACTAGAAAGTTTATATGGCAACCTAAAAGAGCAAGAATTAAATGGAAAGTTTTACAAGATAGAAAGGAAAGAGGAGGGATGAATGTACCAAACTGGAAATTATATTATCAGGCAGCCGCATTAACATGGATTAAAGAATGGTTATTGTTGGAGGATACCAGAACATTGGCCTTAGAAGGCCACGGTCTATACATGGGTTGGCACTCGTATGTATGGTATGAAAAGGGAAAAAATTCACTCAATTTTTAACCATCACATACTAAGAGGAGCCCTAAGTAAAGTTTGGAATGATATAAAAGAAAGGTTTTATAGGAAAATACCAAGATGGGTATCGCCGTTGGAAGCTTTTGTAAAACCTTCACTTTTGCTAACAAATAAAGGAATAACACTGAAGTCTTAGTAGCATGCATTGGGGCCATTTTGAAGCTGATAGCAATGGCTTCTTGAAAATGACTTCCAGTGGTTTATGATCACTGTAAACCTGGATGGATTTTGGACTTTGTAGATGTTGGTCAAATTTTTCACAGGAAAATCTTATTGCTAAGCATTTATTTTTAGTTTCGGCATATTGTTCTTCCATCTGTGATAAGGACGTGGATGCATATAGAGCAGACTGTTCATTTTGCAGAAGTGCTCCACCAGGACAGGTGTCACTATCATCACATTGCGTGGTAACTTCATTCATGTCATAGTATTTTAAAACCAGGTAGTTAGTGGCTAGGTCTTTAATCGGGGGGGGGGGCTATATCATGTTGGGGGAGCCTTCTCCAAGCCGTAGCTGTATTCAGTAGTTGTTCTAGAGGCTCACATACACTGGATAGGTGAGGGAGAAACTGAGTCCTAGAAAATTCATTGGAATTGCTGCTATGATTTTATATTGGTCGGTTTGGGCATTTGCTATATAGCTCTCACCTTTTCAGGATCTGGTTGCAAGCCTTGAGACATTAAAAGGTGACTCGTATATGGTATCATTTTCAGTTGTAGCCTCATCTTGTCTTTCTGGGGTTTCAGATTTACTTTTCCAGTTCTTTCCAGGAGAGAAATGAAATTATGGTGCTAGAATCATAGAATCATAAAGTTGCTTTCTTTACTCACAACAAGCTCCAGCTGAACTATGACAAGTCCAAAATCCTAGTGTTTTCCAATAAAGTGGAGATTATACAAATGGGCCATTGATGACAAAGAGATAAAACTAGGATTGCCAACCTCCAGGTGGGGCCTGGAGATCTCTTGCTTTTACAACTGATCTCCAGCTGACAGAGATCAGCTCCCCTGGAGGAAATGGCTGCTTTGGAGGGTGGACTCTGTGGCATTGGGCCATGCTGAGGCCCCTCCCCAAACCCCACCCTCTCCTGGATCCACCCCCAAAGTCTCCAGGTATTTTCAAACCCAGACCTGGCAACCCTAGATAGAACAAGTTAAACTTGACAAATATCTAAGTATTCACTTTCAGTACAATGCAACCTGGTCTATCCACTGCAAACATGCAGTGAAGGCAGCTAGCATTAATGCATCAGCTATAGCACGTTTCTTTTACTACAGAGGCAACCAATTAGTGCCAGCTGCAATAAAACATTTTAAGACCAAAGTGATTTCACAATTACTGTATTGTATCCCAATTCGGATTAGGTCCTTTGACTGTGCCATTGAGCGTGTCCAATTCAAATTCCTGCGGAAAATTCTGGGCTTGCCAAAATGTTTCAAATGCAGTTTATGGAAACTTGTGCATGGCTTATGACATTCAAATACTGGCTACGTCTACACTCGAACTTTGAATCTGGGAGCCTCATATATCACATGCTCTCTGAGCTCAATGTGTCAAATTGGTCAGCATACGTTGAGGGGAAAAATCGAAGTACTGGGTCTATAGAATCACTGTCTATGCTGCCCTCTGTTGCTGCATTTCAACAGATTAAAAACAGGATGCTAGATAGTGAGTGCCAGAAGTTATACAGTTTAGCCAATAAAACCTGCTCCCCTTTGAGTTTTGAGATCCCTCTTACCACAAGGAAGATGGCCTCATATTTGTCTTCCCTGCAGGTCCCACAACAACGCAGAGCTTTTACTCTGGCCAGGTGCAATGCCATGCCTTCCACCATTTTATATGGCAGATTCAACAAGATCTCTCACTCAGCCAGAGACTGCCCCTGCAAACAAAAATGTGTTGAGTCAATTACTCATGTCCTGCATTGTCATCTGTGTGTGGATCTAAGATATATATATATATTTACATTCTACTGCAAGCAGCATGATGGACTGCTCTGATGCATTTAAGGTACACGGACTTCTGAATGACTTCTGTTCTGACAACACCGAGAAGGCGGCCAAGTTTCTTCACTCTGCTTTAAAGCTGCACCAAAGGATCCTAGAGACATAGTATTTTTATAGGTGTGTTCTTAATATGCTCTTAAATTGTATAATCTGTAAGTATCGACAAAAGGCTAACTTGAACTTGAACTTGGTATTCTGCCTCCAATACCCATTGACCTAGAGGTGTGAGGACAGTGCCATCACACAGTTTCAGTTTGACTTTAGTGGGTGATAATTTTGCTCAGCACAATGTTAAGAAAATCTCTGTAGTCCTTTATACTTATGGATGCACCACTGTCTAGTTGAAATTCAGTCTCACGCTTGAGCCAGGACCTCAGCATTTCTTTACAGGATGCCTAAACAAGCTTTAGAATTCAACTTGTTGTTTTAGAATGTATTGTTATAATGTCATGCATGAAGAAGGTATCAGTATCTGAATTATTGCATTGGTTTTCACTGTTCACTTGTATCGTGGAGTGTGTAGTTTTCATCTTCTTTTAATGTTTGCAGACTCTGGCAGAATGATTTTATATAGGGCCAAAATATGGGCATTTGTCAGGAGGCTGAAGATTTACAAATAAGTCACAAATAAGGAATTGGGAGCTGGGAACCAACTTCAGCCTCCTGTATTAGTCAGAGTCATGCTGAGTCATGCCACAATATCCATGACTTTCATTTTGGAATTAGCTAGTCTCTTTCCTGTTCTTAAATGGTTGGTTTTGTTGATCATTGTACTTACTTTTTATATGCATAATGCATACTTTCAGCATCTGATGGGTGGATTGCTTGCATTTGCAAAGAAATCTGTTCCTAGCTTTGCATATATCTATTGCTTCTTGCAGAGGTAATGCAGGGTCTCTGAGCATTTTCATTTGTGTCTCTTTGTTTTTTCTCCCTATAATTCAATCTGTCCCTGATCAATTCTTCTATCAAAGTGCCTTATATATACACAAATCTACCTTTTATGCAGCCCGGAAATATACTGGTCTATAGTTTCGTAGGTTCTTCTTCGGCGGGAGGGCAGGGTAGAAATTTAATAAATAAATTTTAAAAATAAAAAATAATACCTAAAGAGGTTATTTTTATATATAACATTTTTGATAGGTTCAAAATGCGTTTGCAATGATTCTAATAACATGGAGGGATCTTCTGGTTTTGCTGTTGAAGTATCTAAAAGAAGAAGAAGAAGAGATTGGATTTATATCCCGCCCTTCACTACCCAAAGGTGTCTCAGAGCGGCTTACAAACTCCTTTCCCCCTCCCCACAACAGGCACCCTGTGAGGTGGGTGGAGCTGAGAGAACTCTGACACAAACTGCTCTTTTTCAAGGACAGTTGTGCCAGAGCTTGTGACTGACCCAAAGTCACATCAGCAGGTGCAAGTGAAGGAGTGGGGAATCAAACCTGGTTCTCCCAGATTAGAGTCCGCACACTTAACCACTACACCAAAAGCTGACGGAGTGAGTAACATCCCCTTCCCATTACAGACAAAAAAAGCTGCAATATTTTGTCCTTGCCATCTAATCCTGTTGCAATTTCGTAATTCTCCCACTAGGCCTTGAAAAACATTCAGTTATGGAAAGCATTACCTTTTATGTCCGTAGGCCCAGGAACTGGAATTAGGCTGGCTGCCACAGGTGGAATATCTACCTATTCCTCTAGATCAGGCATGTCCAACTTCGAACAGGTAGTGATCTATTTTTTCCAGCCAAAAGTGCCAGTGATCTACCACCATGTAAATAAAGTTTCAAATTCGTTTCAAATTAGATTTTAACCCACTAAAGTTGGGTTCCACCCACCCCCCAAAACCACACATGCAGTTCTAAAAGTAAAAATAAGAATTCGTCATACTGGCACCAATAATCAAATACCACCAAACAATCATCAAAAAAACCCAAACACCTGTCCAGCAAACCAGGAGACCAAGTGGGACTGGTGATCTACCTCTGACCCCTCCACGATCCACTGGTTGAAAGCTCTGCCTCTTGAGCGGCTGCTTTTTCTTCTTTAGAAAAGTCCTTGCACTTCTGACACTGAATGACTCAGGCTCAAAGAACTATGGGTCAAACTGTAAAGAAGCATAACTTCTCCCTTAGACCTCTGACTAGAAGCTCCATTTCCAGATATGTACTGACTTGATACAGTTTTTGATGCAGTTCCCACTATTGGCCAAGGTAAGTACCTATTCTAACACCACTCTGACTCCAGTTTCGCCAGCATGGAGAATACTAAAAAATGTAGGAATTCTAAAACAGTAAGTCAGGCTCATTCCACCTATTGCCCTCCTGGTCTAAGAGGTGTTCTGTGTTTGAACACATCCAAAGGAGGGTCCCCAACCTCTCTAGGTGGTGCCTGGAGATCCCATGGAATTACAACTGATCTGCAGACTACCAAGATCAGTTACCCTGGAAGAAATTGCTGCAATGAAGGATGGACTCTATAGCATTATACCTTGATGAGGTCCCTCCCCTCCCCAAACCCCATCCTCTCTAGGCCCCACCCCCATACGTCTAGGAATTTCACACCCTGGTGTTGGCAACACTATAAGACTGACAGTTTCATTCTTGAAAGATTCCAGTAGTTAGTGGAATACAGAAGATTTGGAAAAATCACCTTGAAAAGAAATGCTTCTTAATTCAGGAATCCAAAGCAAATGCTTCCCATACTGCACAGCAGATCTGAAGCTAGAATCCACATATCGTTAACAATGAATCCTGAGAAGTAAATTAAGTCAAGACACTATTGATAATTTATCATGATGGTCTCAGCTTTCCCACTTTTGTTTTCATTGCATCTATCTTTGCACACCTGTAGAATGAAGTGAATGCCATCAGCTAGAGACAAACACATCCCTTGGAAGCTTCTCTGGAGAGAGTGAAATGCATTGAAATTGCATGCTGGGAACACATTGCATAATTGTTGGGCATTTTATCTTCCCAGAGCTTTTCCCAGTGGTTCCAGTGTCCCCTGAATGAAAAATCGCTTTCATGGTGTCACAGCTCAGGTGGGGTGTCACCTGATGCTGCCACCACTCTGGAATTAGGATCCCTTGAGAAGGCCCAGAGCACCCTCCCAAGACCTTCAGACCTCCCTTTTGGCCCAATAATAGGCATGAGGACCAGGCAGAGTACAACAAAGAAAAGGTTTACTTTATAGGAGGTCTAACAACAAGGTGCAGAATAATAACAGTAAGTGGGTGAAAAGAAATCAAATGCCCTAACACATCTAAACTTACTGTCCCTAGCTCATTCTCTCAGGTGGCCTCAGACTACTCACCCTTCCCTCAGGATGAGGGTTTCTTCCCACAGCAGCCTTCCTTCTGTCTCTGCCCTCTGGGAAGAAGAACAAGCTTTCCCTGTTGTACCAGTTCCCTGTTGTACCAGTGGGTAGGAGTCTTTCCCTTCGTCTGATCTCTCTGAAGCGCTTCCGGGCCCCTTCCTTGGTAAATCCCACCGTCTCACGCACTCTCTGTTTGAACAGCTTGAAGTCTGTTCTCTCTTCGCCCTCCATCTGCCCAGACACTGAAGCTACGACACCACTCAACTGCGGTCTCAGCTTTTCCATACAGCTCTGAGGGGACCCTGTAGTCGATACAGACTTGTTCAAAATTCTGCAGGAAGGCCTCAATGTCTTCCCCTTCCTTGAACCAGGGGTACTTCCGATGGTCCTCTTGCACCATGGCATCTGTAGGAGGTTGGCCCTTTTTTAGCTTAAGTGCACGGTTAAGTGCGCGGACTCTAATCTGGGAGAACTGGGTTTGATTCCCCACTCCTCCACTTTCACCTGGCTGACCTTGGGCAAGCCATAATTCTGGCACAGCTGTTCTTGAAAAAGAGCAGTTTCTGTCAGAGCTCTCTCAGCCCCACCAACCTCACAGGGTGTCTGTTGTGGGGAGGGGGAGGGAAAGGAGCTTGTAAGCCGCTCTGAGACTCCTTTGGGAAGTGAAGTGCGGGGTATAAATCCAATCTCTTCTTCTCTCTTCTCCCAGCATTTGCTGAGGCAATGTTGGGAATCCTAGAGAAAGTATATCTAAGAAGAATTACTATTTTGTTTTCAAATGACGTGTGGTGTTTTGCCTTGTAAACACTGTGTTTTATTGCTGTGTTTTAATGTGTGGTTTAAATGTATGCCACTGTGCTCTAAGATGTAGGCCTGTAGGGTAAGTAAGAGGGGGGCTGGATGGGTGAGTGAAGGGTGTTATGATTGGGTAGTGGCTGTACCAGAGGGGGGAGTAGTTGACTAGATGGTTCAGAGAGGGGCTTTGAGTTTCGGTTCTCAGCTTCAGCCGAACGGCCTGGGGCTCCTTCTCCCGTGCGCAGGAATGTGGCTAATTGGCCTAAGGAAGGGGGGGTGCATACGAATACCCTATATCCCATTATGCTTGTAGGGGAGACGCCATTCTTAACGGTGCCTTTGTTAATGCATCTATAGCTCTTCAATAAAGTATAACCTTTCTGATTAGCGTGTACTCAGTTGTTGGCTGTGGAATCTGACACACGGTCCTATTGGTTCCCCAATGGAGAGACAAGGAGCCCTGTCCCCATTGTTCCTACAGAGTCAAGCTCGGGAGTATTTGCTGGCCCCTGGTGGCAGTCAGCGGACATAACATCCCTCCGCCCATAGTTCAGACCTAACCTAAGTCACATAGTCTTTTAAGTGCGACGGAGCCCGCTGTTCTCTAGTGGACCATCAGGGAGCTGGTACTGGAACCTCCAGGGCCCCATCTGTTGTGCTGGGACATGATGGTGGTGCAGTCACCTCTGGCGCAGAAGAGTCGGCTGTCGGTCCCTCCTCGGCAGCCGCCGTGGTGATGGGGGTAAGGTTCTGACGCTCCTCAGTGGGGAGGTCCTACGCTGGGGCATCTTCGGTGCCCACCTCTGGGTTGGCCCACTGCTCAGGAACCTGCGTGCTCGGGTGCTCTGGGAGCATGTGCCGTTGGAGTTGGTCTATGTGTCTCCGAAGGACCTGCCCACATTCACTCAACACGTCGTACATGACAGTGCCCGTGGGACGGATGATGCAGCCGGCGATCCATTCTGGGCCCTTCCCGAAATTTCGGGCAAAGACAGGGTCCTCTGGGAAGAACCCGTGAGGCGCTTCCTACTGCTCGGAGGAGTTCCATGGCTCAGGAGCCCGATCTGGGTGCAGGCAGTCCAGAAGGATTGTTGATGTCCGACCCATGAGGAGTTCTGCTGGGCAGCTACCACTTACGGGGTTTGGTATTGTTCGTTGCGCGAGGAGGAAATGGGTGATGTGAAATTCCCAGTCCCCATCCGTCAGGCGGCTTAACGCTTCCTTCGCTGTCCAGACCATGCATTCCGCTTGGCCGTTTGTAGCGGGGTGGAACGGCGCCGACCTGATGTGTATGATTAAGTTGTTGCAGAGAAACTGTTGGAATTCCTCCAAAGTAAACACCGTCCCGTTGTCTGAGACGATGGTGTCTGGCAACCCATGGGTGGCGAAGTTCTTTCGGAGGGGGTGGATGGTCGCCTTTGTGGATGTCGCGGAGATGGGGCTTATCTCCAGCCACTTCAAATAGGAATCCACAGTCACTAGGAATAACATTCCATGAAATGGTCCGGCGAAGTCTATGTGGAGCCAGGACCATGGGGTTCGTGTGGATTCCCATGACTGGGAAGGCACAATCGGCAGGCTGGGTCAGACGGCTTGGCAGGTCAGGCAACATTTCACCCACGCCTCTACCTCTGCATCAATGCCTGGCCACCAAACGTAGCTCCTGGTGAGGCCTTTCATTCTTACAATGCCCGGATGCGCTTCGTGAAGGGCCTGAAGAACTTGTGGGCAAAGGGCGCTGAAGACCATGACCCTGTCTCCCCACAGCAGGCAGCCTTTGTGCGCCGACAACTCCTCCCAGCGGGCCATAAAAGCAGTGAACTCTGGGCCCTCTGTCTTCGCAGGCCACCTTCTCACCACCCAGCCCAACACACGGGATATGACGGGGTCCTGAGCTGTGTGGCGGGCAATGTCCACAGCCTGCAGCAGGGCATCCGGAAGGCCATCCAGCTGGAGGACGAGGTGCACAGGAGCCGGATCCTCAACCACGTCTGCTGGGAAGTCGGCTAAAGGCGTAGGCATGGCCCATAGCTTTCCCCGGGCGGTGTTGCAGCTGGTAATTGTAGCCCGCAAGGGAAATGGACCACCGCAAGACCCACGGGGAGAGGGCTTGCGGCGTCTGGTGATCGGGTGCGAAGAGGCCAAGGAACGGGCGGTGGTCTGTGACTATGGTGAATGGCTGGCCATAGACAAAGTCATGGAACTTCTTGACCCTGGCCATGATTGCTAGTCCCTAACGATCTATCTGGGCGTAGTTCCACTCAGCCGCAGACAGAGTGCATGAGTAATATGTGACCGGGACCTCCTGCCCATCCAGGAGACGATGCACCACCACCGCACCGACGCTGTAGGGTGAAGCGTCGCACGCCAAGACCACAGGCAGCGCCTCGTCAAAGTGGGCCAGGACCGAGTTGGAAATCATCAGTTCTTTCACATTCCGGAACGCAGCAGCCTGGCAGGGCCCCCACACCCAGGGGGCTTGCTTAACTAACAAGTGATGGAGGGGCTCCACTACTGCCGCCTTGTGGGGAAGGAAGGTGTTCTAGAAATTGAAAATCCCCAAAAACGCCGGTAATTCGGTTTTAGACTTTGGTGGCGGGGCCTCCACAATTGCCTTTACTTTGTCACGAGTCGGGTGTAGGCACCCTGCGTCCACCGTGAAGCCTAGAAAGTCCACTGATGGCACCCCCAGCAGGCACTTCTCTTGTTTTACTTTGAGTCCGGCGTCCTGGAAACGGCAGAGGACAGCGCGGAGGTGGTCTGCAAAGTCAGCCGGCGTGGCAGCGGCGATCATCACATCATCAAAGAACGAGGCAGCGGCGATCATCACATCATCAAAGGAATCCATCAGTTGTTGGAATAACTCGGGTGCCACACTCACCCCGAATTGTAGTCTATTGACATGGAATGCCCCCCGGTGGGTCACTAGAGTTTGCGCCTCAGCAGTTGCCTCATCTACCAGCAATTGCTGGTAAGCCTGGGCAAGATCAAGTTTCCCAAAAATCTTTGCCCCCCCCCCAAGGTGGCCAGTACGTGGCTAACCACAGGTACTGAATAGGCATAGTCCTGTAGCGCCTTATTAAGCGTACATTTGTAGTCCACGCAGATGCGGACTGCCCCGTTCGGCTTTTCTACCACGACTATGGGGGTCTCCTACGCCACGTGGGAGACCGGTTCCAGGATGCCTTGAGCTACTAGGCGGTCCAGTTCTGTGTCGATTTTTGGCTTGACCAACAATGGAACCGTCCTGGCACGCATTCGGATGGGGGTCACCTTGGGGTCTAGACGCAGGGACACCGGGGGGGCCGTATAACGGCCCAGAGAGTCACCAAAAACAGCGGGAAAATCACAGCATATTCCCTGGAAATCATGGGCTGTGCATAGCTGGACTCCCTCGATCGAAATCCCCAGGGGCTCAAACCAGGAGTGACCCAGCAAGCTGACTAGGTTGCCCTTTACCACAATTATGTCCAGACGGCCCTTGAATTGTATTGTACTCTGAAATTCCCGACCCCCTTAGTTGGCACCTGGTTTCGCTAAAAGTCCATGAGCGTCACCAGGGATGGGCGCAAGCGGGGTCCCCCCTTAGGGCATAAGAATGGACGATTAGCCGGGGAGTTTCAGTACCTTTTCCGATGCATGTGTGAGGTGGTAGAGGTCCTCCGCTGCTGCATCATCCTTGAAGTGGGCGTCCGCTCTGTGATGCAGTGGCTGGGCCCGGTTGGTTCCCTTTGAGTGGCATATCCGGGCGATGTGACCTGTGCGCCCACAGTTTTGACATGTGGCATCTCAGAAACTGCATGTTTTCCTCTTGTGCCTGTTGCCGCAGCTGGTGCACTCTAGGGATGCTGAGCTGGGATGCTTGCATGCGGAGTTCGCGTGCGAGGCTAGACTGTGGTGCGGAGCTTGCGTACAGTGGACCTCCGTGCACTCGGGGTCGCCCGTCATGGTGATGGCAGCCTTGTGCGTAGTGGCAGCTGCTGGGTGAGACCTTTCCCACGTGGTGGTGGTGGTGGTGGCGATAGCCGATGCTATCGTTACCTTCTCACCCTCCATTATGCGTCGCCGTAGTTTCTCCTCCCGGCACGTCATCTCCGACGGCTTGGACATGTAGTGGTTCTGGACTGCAGTGACGATCTCGTCGAAGGTGCAGTCATCAAGCTTTTGGGGGGAGAGTAGGTACTGGGCCAGTTCTACGATGGTGGGCCCACAGGACCTGAGTAGGAGGCCCTTCTTCCTGGCCTCGTCCGTCACCTGATAGAATATCAGGACTGACCTCAGGCCAATGATCTAGGCTCCCCATTGCTGTGGATGGGCTGTATCAAATGACGGTACCAGCCCTGATCCCGGAACAACGGCCATTGTGCTGATCGGTCGCGGCTGCGGCTGGGAAGTGGCTTGCTCACCCTCATTGCTCATCGATTGGAGGAGCATAGGTAGCCATGCATTGTCTTCCCTTGCGGAGTCCCGTCAGCCCGGCTGGAATGCTCAGCGGGATCCCACCTTCGTCGCCATTGAAGTGTAGTGGGTTAGACACATGTAAAAACCACTGAGACGGATGTAGTGATCAACATGGTTTACTAGTACACAACAAAGACAACATCTACTGGCCGGCTGGCCAACTATATACACACCAAGTTGCCCCCGGAGTGCGGATTGCTAAATCAGCGCTCCGGGGGCACTGGGGGGGGGAGGTTTGTGCACACGTGGGCCAGTCCCCATGTGTGCACAAAAATGCTAAAAGTAGAAAAAAATTTCGGGGGGATGTTTAAATCCCCCCAAAAGTGCAAGAGCGTTCCGTACGCATGTGCATGGAACGCTCTGTAGCTGACCTCGCCGCTGCCGCGCCGCCGCCGCCTCCTCGGAGCCGGGCGGGCGGGGGGAGGACCGGCCTCGCCGCTGCCGCCGAGCCCGGCAAAGGGGGGAGGAAGGACCGGCCTCGCCGCAGCCACCGCCTCCTCGGGGAGATCGAGCGGGGGGGATGGAGGAGAGGGAGCGGAAAGTGGGGGGGAGGACTGGCCTCTCCGCCGCTGCCTCCGCCTCAGAGCCGGGCGGGGGGGAGGACCGGCCTCGCCGCCGCTGCCGCCTCCTCGCGAGTATCGCAGGTCCCTGTCTTGTTCTCTTCTAATTTCCTTTGCATTCCTTATGTGCTTCTTTGCTGCTACGACGCTTATCTCTAAGTATTGCAGATGGTGATGTTGACTTCTGGTTTTCTTGGGAACTGTTTCGTTCCCGGCTTCAGCGCTAAACGGCCAAAGCTCTATCTCCCACATGCGGGAGGATGGCTAATTGGCCAGGGCCAATTACGCCCCATGGGCAGCCGTCATTCTTAACAGTGCTATGTTAATGCATCTATAGCCCTTCAATAAAGTATTACCTTTCATGAAAGTGTTGTTGGCTGTGGGTTCTGACACCCCCTAGGTCCCATTGGTGGGTTCACCATGGTCCTATTGGTTCCTCAGTGGAAAGACTAGGAGCCTAGTCCCCATTGTTCCTGCAGAGTCAAGCTTGGGAGTATTCACTGGCCCCTGGTGGTGGTCAGCGGACATAACAATGTTCGTGTGCAAGTGCGCATGGAGGAAGAAGCTTGAATGAGGTGCTATTGCGTACTGTGAGAGAAATGTGTGTTCTGTGTGGAAGTTATGGCCGAAGTGGCAAGTGAGAAAGGTGGCCATGTCTAAGGAACCATTTTGCTTGTGTGCCTATTTGAAACCATTACACTTATTAACCTTACAGAAACCATTATGCTATTTTACTTATAAATAAAATCTATTCCTGTTTAAGAAAAACAGCTGTTTATTTTAAAGTAAAGGATCCCCTTTTACCTCAGAGCCACCCCCACATGCTGCCTGCGTTCTACCACATATAACTAACAAAATATGAGTCCAGTGGATTTATAGTCCACTCTCCCCTGTACAACAGGGCTCAGAGTGGATAACAACAATAATCATAAATAAAAATTATTAAAAACAACTTTTACCATGCTATAAACAACCAATACAACCAACTATTAAGAACCAGTATGACCAACAAAGACTAACAAAGGTTAATTCTGGGTATAAGCCTTTGTGTGTGTGTACACTTCTTCAGGCACCTTGTTCTTTGGGTCCAACTAGGAATTCCAAGTGCCTTTGGTGGGAATGAAAATAAGGAAGGCCGGGAGGCAGCAGGACACACGTCAACGCAGAACACTGCAGAGAGGTGCCTGTACAGAGGTTACGCATAAAGGGGTCACATAGAGAAAGAGAAAAACGGTATATGATGCTTAAACCTGGAGACAGAGAGAGAGAGAGAGAGAGAGAGAGAGAGAGAGAAAGAGAGAGAGATAACAAGGAGCTGACATTCCTATTTCCTTACATCAATTTGCTAGACCCTGCACTTGGGGAATGTTGTGAGAAAAAAAATAAATGGTTCAGAAAATTTTAACCCATTTATACAATTAATTTCATAAATAAATCATAGTCTTTTTTTCCCCTCTATTCCTGTAACTTTCCAAACAGCTAGCAGTACATGACTCCCAAAAGGAATTTTTGCTAGGCCTTTGTCTCTTCTTACACAGGAATTAACATCTGCATTTTCATTGTTCATGAACCTTAAGAATTTGGAAACATTTTAGACCTAAAGAATTTGGAAACATTTAAGAATAAAAGAATTTTTTTCACCTGCCATTAAGTCAAGGAAGCCAGAATATTTGCAATACTAAGCTCTGTCTTCATGCAGAAATCCACATCACATCTCCAGCCACCAGACAGGTGCCCAAATGTCTACTCGGGGTCAAGGAAACAAAAGAACACCCTGGAACTGTAACATTCTTGTGTTTGTTATTTAGAAATGCAGGTGCTACCTTGCATTGTTTTGCAAAGGAGCATCAAGATGCCCCATTGCCCATGGAATACGTAAACATCTCCTGATTCCTGATGGCCCATACTCAACAGGGCAGTTAAAATTAATTGATGCAGTTTATGATTTCTATGGCTCTATCAAAATGTATAGGACCAAAATGGTATAAAAATAGGCCAGAAGCTTCAGTTGAGCACTGACTCTCGGGAGATACAGGGTATGCTTTGCCTTTCGTGGTCTCCCTGGTGTCAGTCCAGAAAGCTTTCTGTGCATGGGGAACCTTTGTTATATATATATAACCACTGACTGTCTTTTTTTCTTTTGAAGTAAGGATTCTGTTTTGTATTGCTTGCATGTCTTTAGCTAATAAACTATTTTTTTGTTTAAATAACCTGTGTACATTCCAGCTAACTTTCC
>NW_015177050.1:512184-521876 GCF_001447785.1 Gekko japonicus
ACATCTGCATTTTCATTGTTCATGAACCTTAAGAATTTGGAAACATTTTAGACCTAAAGAATTTGGAAACATTTAAGAATAAAAGAATTTTTTTCACCTGCCATTAAGTCAAGGAAGCCAGAATATTTGCAATACTAAGCTCTGTCTTCATGCAGAAATCCACATCACATCTCCAGCCACCAGACAGGTGCCCAAATGTCTACTTGGGGTCAAGGAAACAAAAGAACACCCTGGAACTGTAACATTCTTGTGTTTGTTATTTAGAAATGCAGGTGCTACCTTGCATTGTTTTGCAAAGGAGCATCAAGATGCCCCATTGCCCATGGAATGCATAAACATCTCCTGATTCCTGATGGCCCATACTCAACAGGGCAGTTAAAATTAATTGATGCAGTTTATGATTTCTATGGCTCTATCAAAAGTATGGGACCAAAATGGTATAAAAATAGGCCAGGAGCTTCAGTTCAGGACTGACTCTCAGAGATCCAAAGAAGGCTTTGCATTTCGTGATCTCTCTGGGCCAGTCCAGAAAGCTTTCTGTGCATGGGGAACCTTTGTTATATCTATATAACCACTGACTGTCTTTTTTTTCTTTTGAAGTAAGGATTCTGTTTTGTATTGCTTGCATGTCTTTAGCTAATAAACTATTTTATTGTTTAAATAACCTGTGTACATTCCAGCTAACTTTCCTTTAACATTCTACCCGCCTTGGTAAGGGGCACACACCAGACCATTACGAATCTAGAGGTACAGGTAACATTATACAGGGTTAGTTTAGACTGTCCAGGGCTACAGTTAAAATTCTTCCAACAGGGAACTTGCCAGAGGAGCACACACAACACACCCCTAAGCAAAAGAACACTGAGCTAAGCATTTTAAATAAGTCAGTCTAATACCTTAACACTGATTTGTACTGAGAAGACTAATATGAGCTGGTAGCTTTTCAAAGTGCTGTAAAAACTATAGCCTGGTTTTGTGAAAAGAGACTGTTGGACTTATATAACTCACATTTGAAAGGTATGTTTTCCCAGTGAGGTACATTCTCAGATCTTAACTTACAATGTTTATCAGAAGGATGGGCCAATTGATTCTGCTTTGAGGTTATGACCATAATGGAAGGTGCTAGAATATCTAAAATTAAATATTCTGAAGAGTCTCCAAAGCTAGACATGGACGTCAGAGACCTCCCTCTGAGGACAGGGTCATCACAACCACAAATTTTGATTGGCTATCAATGACAGGCAAAGTTTGTTGCTTCATTAATGTAAGAGTAACATAATACTAGAATGGCTTTGGAATGTGGATGAAGGAAACCAGAGATTAGGTCTCTGCTCAGCCTTGACATTTCATTTCAATGAACAAATCATTATCTTTCAGTTCAACATAACTGACTAAAACAAAAACCAGATTGACTGAATGGGAAGTTCCAAATCTATCACTGCTGAGGGTCTGTTAGCTCTTGATGATAACACACTTGCTTGTGTGAATAGGCCTTGACAGATTAATCACCACAGATAGATCTTTCATGTCCCTCAGAAACAATGTTCTTCAAGTGAAGTCTGTGGTGTACAGTTTGATAATGACTGGGTGGGCTGGGGGGTGGAGAGTCACAGTATTATGGAATATCCATCCTTAGAATCCAAGAAGGCAAGTTCCAACTCAAGTTGTAAATGTACACTGTTTGGGCTACAGAACATGTGGAGTCAGGGTTTTTTTTTTTTTTTTAAAGAGGACCCCGCATGACTGCCACATCCTGGCCTTGTGCATGTAGATCTGTTGGTTGTGTAAGGCACTGCAATTGGCCAGCAGACAAATTACCTCAGATTCTCTACTGAAGACAAACAAATGGTTGAGGGAACGTTGAGAGTGGTAGGGGGATTGTCTGCTCCTGAGGCTCTTGGGGCTACGGAGAGAGTGGGGGTCCCCCCCCCTTGAAGTGTTCCCTCAGCCTGCCTGGTGTGTGAAAGAAAGAGTTGACAAAGAGAGTTGACAAAGATAAATTTTTCTCCCTCTCCCAAAATACTAGATCTCAAGGGCATTCAGTGAAGCCAATGTGCAGTAGATTCAGGCTGGAAAAAAGGAAATACTTCTTTACACCAAGAGTTATTAAAAGTGGAATTCGCTGCCAGAGGATGTCGTTATGGCTGCAGGAATAAACAACTTTAAAAGGGGATTAGACAGATTCATGGAGGATAGGTCTACCAGTGGCTACTAAAATATATCTACCGTGTTTCCCCGAAAATAAGACACTGTCTTCTATTTATTTTTTCTCAAGAAGACACACTAGGGCTTATACCACAAATGCATAGAAATCCTGCTAGGGCTTATTTTTGGGGTAGGTCTTATTTTCGGGGAAACAGGGTATTTGTTGCAAAGTGCACAGAAACTATAAATTAAAACATTAGTCTAATATAGATAAAAACAAAATGTAGTGGGTGTAACATCCCATCCATTGGGATTATTGCATACAGCAACAAATATAAGTTACACATACAATAACCACTAGACCAAAATATTTGTTACACATACAATAACCGCTAGACCAAATATGTTTTGGCCCGGAGGGACTTCTTCAGTAATCTAAATAATAACGACACACACTGAAAGTATAAAATATCTGCTCCAGGCAATGCAGGTAGCATATGATTAAATGGAATAGTGTAGCTTCAAACAATAGTTATGGACAGGGCTTTTTTTGTAGACAAAGCCCAGCAGGAACTCATTAGCATATTAGGCCACACCCTGACAGCACAGCTCATTAGCATATTAGGCCACATCCCCATATTACCAGAAGTAACCTTTTACTTCTTATTCTGTTTACCTTATTTGTTGTCAAAACCCAGGGCTTTTTTTTTTTGTAGCAGGAACTCCTTTGCATATTAGACCACACATCCCTAATGTAGCCAATCCTAATGAGTTTCTGCTGTTGGGTGTGGCCTACTATGCTAATGAGTTCCTGCTGGGTGTGGCCAACTCGGGAGCCAGCCGGAACTCCGTTCCTGCCCAAAAATTGCCCTGGTTATAGATTTTTGCTGTCAATCAGGCCTGCATATATTGAGGAGCCCACATGTATCAGAGATGATAACTTTGTACAACCATTCCACTCTTGGCTGTTACTCTTTTCACAGTGTGTGCCCATGTGTCAACCAAAACTGAAGGGAGACATTCCACATTCAGAGGCACAAAACCTGTGGATTCCGGAGCCAGGATCAGGGGAAGATCTTGGCCTCTATGACCTGTTGTTGGCCCTCCAGAGGAACAGGCTGGCCACTGTGAGAGACAGGATGAAGAGAAGAAGAAGAAGAGATTGGATTTGTACCCCGCCCTTCACTCGGAGTCTCAGAGCGGTTTACAATCGCCTTTCCCTTCCCCTCCCCACAACAGACACCCTGTGAGGTGGGTGGGGCTGAGAGAGCTCTGAGAGAAACTGCTCTTTTTCAAGAACAGCTCTGACAGAACTATAGTTTGCCCAAGTTGCAAGTGGAGGAGTGGGGAATCAAACCCGGTTCTCCCAGATTAGAGTCCACACACTTAACGACTACACCAAACTGGCTCTGGACTAGATGGACTACTGGACCACTAGACCTCTGGATGCTGGACTGGATGGACCACTGGCAGGCTCGGCTCTAGGTCTTTTTGTACACTAGGCAAGGCTACCTTCTGGCACCCTCACTCACCAATTATGTGTTGCCAACCTCCAGGCGGGGCCTGGAGAGAAGGAAGACTTTCTTCCATGTCCTCGGCCAGTTGATAGCAAAGACAGCACCATAGAGAAGTCCTGCTGCAGGACTGAAGGGCTTATTTCTCCTCCTCCCCCGGCCAATGACATACTCACGAGGAAACCTCCCCGGGACCCGGCTGCCAGGCTTACCGGCCTCTGGTGCAGATCTGCAGCCCTCCCTGGTCTCTCTGGCCATGCAAATGGCAAAGCCCCCCTTCCCCCGCCCAACCCCGCTTACTTTAACCCTTCCCCTGCTGCAGATTCCCCCGGCAGTGCTGCCACCCCATCCAGTTGCATTAGAAGGCGTCCTTGCTGACTCGGGCACCCTGACTGAATTCCAGACCCTCTGGTCCGGGTGCGGCGCCTCGTGGGGAGGGGGAGGAGGGGGAGGCTTTTCAGGGCCAGAGAGACCAGGGAGGAGCTTCAGATTTGCATCGGGGGGGGGGGCTTGACCCTGGGAAGGTTTACTCACAAGTAAGCCACTGCAGCGGGGGAGAATGACGTTTTCAGTCTTGCTGGGAGAAAGAGAAGTGCCACCATCGTGTGCTTTTTTTTTTATGGGAAGTTTGGGATGAAAGAGTTTCAAAAGGCAATCAATGGGCTGTTGTTGTTTTTTGAACTGTCTGTTACCAAAAAGACCCTCCCCCACGACAGATGCCGCAGGGGGGGGAAGAGAGACTCGTTCCAGTGGATCCCCTCCGGGATTTCTTGCCTCGCTCCTGTGCTCGGGACCCTCGGGCAGGCTGTTTCCAGATCCGCTGAGGGGACGGAGCCCACTCGGATGGCTTTAGTGGATGACCTTCCTCGAAGTGCAGGCAAAAAGCCAGACCTCCTGGCGGCTCCTCCAGGCTTCCTCCCCTGCCCTTGGCCTGGTGGACCCCCTGCCCTGTTGGCTGAGGCGCCCGGGGACAGAAGGAGGCATCGGGGAGGCTGTGGGCTGGAGCGGGTCAAATCCTTCCTCAGGGGACCAGACCCAAAGCGTGGCCAGCGGAGATCCCTTATCCATCTGGGATGCGCAGAACCCGACCCTTCCCCTCCCCCTGCTCTCCTGTCTTAAAGCTCTTGGGCCAAATCTTTTGCAGTTTTGGGCTTGGCCGTCATCCATATTCCGTAGAACCGCACCCTCCCTCCCCATTCAAGGGCTCGTTGTTCCGTGCCTGGGAAGCTCCGCTCCTCCCTCCCACTGTTGCCAGTCCTCCTTGGCCGAGCACGAAGGGAAGTGTTGGGGGAAGCTTTTTTTTAACGCAAACAAACACGAAGCTGAGTGGGCTGCCCGACGGGTGAGCGGGTGAGGCAGGGTCCTGTTTGGCACCACTAAGGGCCAGCCCGCACTCTAGGTGAATGCCTAGTTCGCCTAGTGGGTGAGCCAGCCCTGACCACTAGTCTGGTCCAGAAGGGCTCTTCTTATGTTCTTAAAGGTTTTGTGTGTCGATCAGCTGTAAGTGAACAAGTGTTGTTGCCTTGGCTTGAAACAGAACCTTGGCAGTTTGCGATGCTAGCCTTCAGTATAAACTGAGCATGGCAATACTGAGAGTTCTTCTCCCACTCAGATTTTAACCCAGGCCATATCTGACTGCTGCAGCTGTTCTAGTGGTTGGCTAGTCTCTCTCTCTTTCTCTAGCTCTGTATGTGTGCATGTGTCTCCCCTTCCCCTCTCCCTGCACATATGGCCGTTAACTCCCTTTTCTATTCATTATACAGTTTTATCTACGTACCCCTCTAGATCATATTTTCCTATTTCTCTGCTGATTTAAAAAGAACCTTAACCCAAGACAAGTAAAACTCAGTTTTAATCTATTCAGTCAGTAGTACTCCCTCTGTGGCCTACAGTGAGCCACATTCTCCATGACATTTGTGGCGGAATGGGCCCCGATCAGCTGGCAGACCCCGCTCTGCCCACCCCTCCTTTGCCTGACCTGGCACCTGAAGGGGCAGTTTTTCACCACTGCTGCCACCACTATCCCTGTCTTGGGCTCTGGTCAGACGGGACAGCCTCCTAACCTCCCTCTGATGTCACTAGGAACCCACCTCGGGGCTTCCTGGTTATCTTCGGGGTTCCCCTGGAGAGTTGGCAACTGACCGTTTTGCCCTTGTTCTCCCCCTCAGGGAGTCCCCAACCCACTCTTAGCGTGTCCAAGCGGCTGGGGGAACTATGTGGCACAGAGGGACTTCTCAGGGTCAACAGTAAAAGAATTTATTTTGAAATCACCCAACTATATACAGGCATATTAACAGAGAACTGAAGAATCAAAATAAAGGTGGATAATAAATCGCTCCATCTCTCTCTTCCCTACACATCTCTCTCTCTCTTCCGTACACACACCCTGTCTAGATGGTCTGCAGGGCAGGCACACGACTTGCTTTCACTGGAGGAAGTTAGAGTAGCACCACTCCCAACATGGCCTCTGCCTCCTGCAGTCTCCAGCCGACAGCCTGACTGCCTCCAGACTTCAGGCAGGCAGACCTCAATTCTCACAAACTGGCTTCCTGCCCAAAAGCTCCACTGTATCAAACAGCCCTTCCCGCCCAGGAAGTCCCTCTCCCTCCTGCAGCATTCTGGGGCAGATCTCCTCACAGCCTTGATGGACTTCCTGTCCTCTCTAGGGAGCTGCCCTCAGACTACTGGTTGGAGACGGGGGGGGATGAGGAGGAGACTAGGCCAAGGCCTGCCTCAGGTTTGATGGTCCCCTCCTATCTGGCCCACACCAACTTAAACATATACACAAAATGGCGTTTCTCCACAACATTCAACCCAAAGAGCCACGTTTATATCCATCCTTAGCAGGAGCCCTACACTTCAGGGAGGTTCTCGGCCTAACCATACCTCTGATGGCAGCTTTTTCAAGGTGAAAACCAACTGCCAACCACTAGCCCCACAGGGCAAGGGCCTTGCTCACTTTACTGAAACGTGGGACAGCTGCCACATTGGGGAACGGTAAGAGACACAGGGGGCATGTCAAACAGCTAGAGCTACCTGTGGCTCCCAAGCCCTGAATAAGTATCGTTGTATTAAATGTTTTTTCAACGAATTATTTCAACAACTTGGTTTTCCCCCCTGCTTTGTATACTTGTATACTTTACCTTGATTACTGTTTTAATGTATCTCGATGTTTTAATATATTTATATATATTATATTATATTTTTATATATTTTGTAAGGCTCCCTGAGCTGCTTAAATGCAAACAGTTTAAGTGAAAGAGCGTGGGTGTGTATTTTTTGTTTTTGTGTAGCATTTGGGCTGGTCATATGGGTCAGGGTTGGGTGGCCAGTACGATTTGCACAGGTACAGTAACTTTTCTCATTCTTCCCTAACTGCACAAGTTGCAGGACTGCATGAAGAGCCCCGCTGTCTAAAAGTCCAGAAGTGACTGCAAATAAACTGTACATTCTACATTCTGGTGGTGGTGTCAAGTTGCAGCTGATTTATGGCAACCCTGTAAGGTTTTCAAGGCAAGAGATGCTCGGAGGCGGTTTGCCACTGCCTTCTCTGTGTAGCAGCCCTGGACTTCCTTGGTGGGTCTCTCGTCCAAGTTCTAGCCAGGGCTGACCCTGCTTAGTTTCTGAGATCCAACAAGCCTGGGCCCATCCAGATCAAGGCACATCCTATACTAACAGAAACTAAAAACAGCAACAGATGTAAATGTCACACAGAAAGCAAGCAGAGGCCCTGGAACCTCTGTGTGCTTATTGGTGGGCTGTGATGATGCTGGATTAGGAGCTACTCTGATGTCACACACTTATTCTGAATCCAAAAATGGGATGAAGCTGTGGCTCAGCAGTACAGCATTGACATTGCATGCAGAAGGCCCTGGGTTCAAGCCCTTCTGTTGTCTCCATTCAAAATGTGATGTGAAAGACCTTGACCGGAGACCCCAGGGAGCTCCCACAACTCAGAGTGACAGACGGATGGTGTGACTCAGCATGAGGAAGTTCAGTGTGCTATGTTCAGATTAAATATACACATTTAAGTACACTTCTATACGTTGTTTAAAGGCTGGAAGCCATTTTAATCAATCAACAGTTTCTTACAATCCCAGATCAGAAGTCAAGATCATCAACAAAATATATACACTTGAGTTGTGAATCATGGATGTTCTGAACAAGAATGTACATATGCTAGAATAAAATTTGCTTTTGAAAGTCCATATTCATCTGCCTGATAGGCAAGCCAAGGCCCAAGATCTAGCTACCTTAAGGGTAGCTTCATTACCGCAATCGCCGAGAAGAAGAGAAGTGTACAGTTGGTTGGATCTACCTGGGTACCTGGATATAATTGGAGTAAGATGCTCAGTTGCTTCTACCATTCCAGCTCGGCATGGGCATAGACATTTCACATATGGGACGTGTGCATATCTCCCTTCATGGAGGGCAGACAGGCCCATAGCTACAGTGGGGGGGGCATCTCGGGGCTAGGCCCCCGGATTTGCTGACAAGGCCCCCTGACTTCCCATCTAGCCAAGGGCGTCACGGCCTTCTCCCCCAGATTAAATTGACTAGCCAGTGCCCCATAAGAAATTTAAATGCCCCCCAACTTAAAAAATCCTGGCTACGGGCCTGAGGGCAGATGGAAGAACATTTAGCCGAGCCAAGGAACAGAATTTTGGTTGCTGTTCTCCACTGCCAGGACAGAGCAGGCTCCTGATCTGTACCCTTGAAGGGAGGCATCCCATAGCCTCTGTTGGATTATTGCTTTAGCTCCTGGGTAACCAAGGGGCAAAGGAGCTGTGCAGCAGAAACCCAAAAGTTTGTCCTCTGTTGCTCTCGCCCACCTTGAATGGAAATTATCTGAAAAAATTAGAGAAGTTAAACCGGTGTGTGTGGGGGGGGGATTTAGCTTAAGCCAGAAACATATAGTTTGAAGCCAGGCCCATGCTTCTTTTTTATATATAATTTTTATTGGTTTTCAAGAAAGAAAAAAATAAATAAAAAAGAGAGCAATACATTTTTTAAAAGTTCAGTCAGATATCTCATTCATAACATCATATTGCTTATATATTGCTTTTTTCTCCATAGACTATAATGTCTAGTAACTAAAATTAAAAAATTAACAGTTTCTAATTGCAACTAATATAAAAGATAACAACTTATCAATCTATTCCAGTTATGTAACTAGTTATACTATATCCTCTCTATTATACTTCAATTTGTCTATATAATACTCTTCTTAATCAGTTTTTATATCAGAAAAAGAAAAAAAGAAAAGGAACAAGAACAGTAATAAATCTATGCTTAAAGAAAAATTCTTATCAACTCCATGCTACTTCTTAATAGATTACAACTATAACTTGGACAGAGTTTTTATGTCAATTGTCACTGTTTCACCTTTGAAATATTCATTCATTTTTAACAATATTGGGTTTTATCTAATTAATAATACAATTTAAAAAATAATTAATAATACAATTTTTGGTCACACAGTTCATATTTTCCATCTATATTATACTGTGGTTCAATATAATCAACACACCTAAATCAAAGTCAATTACACATTTTTAAATCTCTTTACTATAAATCCTTCATCTTTGGATATTATATTATAGTTTCATATTTTGCCATAAATCAAATTAGCCAATAAACATATTCAGAGTAAGTTATATTTCCCCATATCTCCACTTAACCAACACACCTGCTAAAATAATAATAATAATTCCTTGCTTATATAGTTTACTTAATATTTTTCACACTATTATTTTTCATGTTATCAATAATACAATTTTAGATCACCACAATATATATTTATCACCTCTTTAAATTTTTACTAATATTCTACATTATAGTGTGATTCAACATAATTAGCTCACATAAATCTAGATCAAATGTCCACAATTATGTTGTAATTTTATATTTTGCCAGAAATCAATTTAACCAATACACATGCTCAAGGTAAATTGCATCAGGTTGGACAGTCCTTGTTTATAAAATTTACTTATAATATTTCATTCGCCCCCTCCCGCTTTCTCTGTACCCTTG
>NW_015177050.1:521928-533187 GCF_001447785.1 Gekko japonicus
AAAGAAAAAAATCTCCCCCCCCCCCCCCAATATTTACTTGTGTAAAGAATCAAAAAGCCCATTGCTTCTATTTCACCCTCTGGAAAATTTGTATTCTCCTTAGCCATCTCTAAAGCTTGGAGATTTGGGAATCTTTCTGTTGTATTATTTCCTTGGTTTATGTAACGGCTTAATATTTCTCTTGTTGCGGGGATCAAATCCTCAGAAGAAGCATCTTGGTTAGAGTTTTGTTTTATAGATGATGACGTATGCTCCATTACTGCATCCGGTAACATGATCTGTTCTTCATCGTTGCAACTCAGGATTTTTTCAAAGACTTGCTGAATAGCTTCTGTCAGCGCTTCTGCCAATTGCCAAGGGATTGTAAAGGTTGTGTAAAATCACACTTTCCCAGATACTCCTTCTCTTTTAGTGTGATTGGAGGAGTCATCACATTGCCTTTTAGTTCCAAACCGCAAAATTCACAGTCTTGTAATCTAAGATCTCAATGGGGTTGTGCAGTTAACAAAGCACAAATGCAGTAGCCATTTCAGTTCCAAAAGTCCTTTTCTTTTTCCATAAACCAAATAGTCCTCAGTTCTTTGGTTATAATCCCTTTAATAGTAACTTTTTTCAATAATAGAGAGAAGATTTTGATAGAGTCTTTAGCCCCTGTATGTATTTTTAGTGCCTTAGTTTCCTGGTCTCTTCCTCGCCGCTGACAACAGGAAATGGAGGGGAGAAACCCCACTCCGCATTCCTTAGCTTCTGGGAAAGATTTAAGGGGGTGAGTTGAAGGTTCTTTTTTAAGCTTGAAGGTTGCAAAAAAACAACAACAACACAAGTACTTACTTATCAGTCTATTCATCACCTGATGTTATGGTGAGGTTCAAAGCTCTGTTGTAGGGGCTGTTCACAGCTTGGCAGCCATAATGGCCAGGCCTCTGCTTCTATTGTTACCAGCCCTGCCTCTAGCCTAAACATGGCATTAGGTACACATTGGGGTACTCCAAATAAGGATGTTAAAAATGTTGACTGTGTTGCTTCCAATTTAAGATACTCATTATACAGGCAAGACTGTGATCCATACCTGAGCTGAGGTGAGGCACCACCTTACCTCAATGTGTGAGGTACATCGAATACCTCTTTTTGTATAGAAGAATCTTATCGTCGCTGAAGCCAATCTTCGGGCAGATTGTGTTACCTGGGAAAGATGTGCTGCCCATGAATCAGATGAGTGAAATGCAGCATCTATGCCTATTCCACATTTAGTATTTCCTCCGCTGTTTTACCAAACCCACGCTGGAGCAGAAATTCCCCTCTACATTGCATGCCACTTTCACTTTCTTTGATTGTCAGATTTAATTGTAGCCTCCACACTGCATGCCAGTTTCACGTCCTTTGATCGCTCGGTTTTATGGTACCGTCTGCATTGATTTATGTCCATTTTATGGCCATTCAAGGGTGACTCTGCAGTCAGTACGGCGTTGGCCCAGGTATTTGAATGTGGTTTTGAGCTGCATCTTTTTCTGTTCCCGTAGGGGTTTGGTAAAACAACAGAGCGAATGCTAGATGCAGAAGGGGCCCTAGATATTGAAACACTTTAGCTTGGTTGATCCCACGGCCATCAATTTGCCACCTATGCTTAAGGAACCTTTTAGCAAAAACAAGTATTTTCATTTTTGAAAAACTGATTGTTAGATGCTCCTCTTTACAGTAAGTCATGAGTGCCCAAAGGGCTCTTCTCAGCCCTACTTCAGAGTACAATAAGATTAACGTTGTCACGATTGCACTGGCGGGCCAGGCAAGGCACGGAAAGTCCAAAACACAGTCCGAGGTCAGGGCACCAGATAAGACAGAGTAACGTGAGCAGAGTCCAAAATACCAAGTCAAAACGCAGTCTAGGGTTACCATAGATTGCATGCAGAGTTCAGAAGCCAAAAGCTGTTCATCAAAAGTCAGGATATAGTCCATAGTCAGGGAGCCGGAGAAACAACGTCACGCAAACCAAAGTAAGGAGCCGGGAAGTTAGGATGAAAACCAGGAGACAGGAACGCAGGATCCGGGGTGCAGCAAGGCGTCTATGAGACTAGTTGCCAGCACGAGTTGGGGATCTGAGAGAGCCGCCTAAAAAGCCCGTTCCACTTGTTAGCCAATTACCGGCCACTAACAGGGTCCTGGCTCCGGACAGTACTCTGGGCTTAGAGGACGCCAACCTCGCATGCGCGCCTCCTTATACCGGGTTGCCATGTCCCGCCACCTCTGTTCTCACAAACAAGTCACAGGTGGGGGGGAATCAGGAGGTGTGGTGCTTGTTCTTGGCTCTGCCGGCGCAGCTCCACGTGTAAACTCTCCTGGTAGCTGGTGCTCATCCTCCGCAGGACTTAGGTCTGCTGATTCAAGGGGTGCAGAGAGCTCACCCTTGGACGTTGAGGGCGTAGAATCCTCGGGGTCAGGGTTCGCGGGGTCGGGCTGCACTGCGGGCATGACAATTGTGTCATCTACATATAGAAGTGTAGAGAGTGGTCTATTCACCATGTTTGGTGGGTGGAAATTGGGGTTGGATAGAGTCTGCACCATGGTGTTTATGTAAAAATTAACTAGTAAGGGGGCAAGGATACATCCTTGCTTCATTCCTCTCCTAACTGTGTCCTGATGGGACAGATGCCCTTGTGGGTTACATCTCATGTAGTGTACGTATGAGGGCAAGCAGTCTGCAATCTATTGTGGAAGCTTCAAGCAAAGTCTATTGTGTGAGATCCTGGCAAATGCTATCCTATAATCAACAAAGGCTGCATACGATCTAGCAGTATACATGCGATCTAGCAGTATACTTCTCCACCAAGTGGTGCATACGATCTAGCAGTATACATGCGATCTAGCAGTATACTTCTCCACCAAATGGTGCATATGATCTAGCAGTATACATGCGATCTAGCAGTATACTTCTCCACCAAGTGGTGCAGAATCAAGCACTGGTCCATTGTGGAGCAACCATTTCTTCATCCAACTTGTTCCTTTGCTAGAATGTTCTCCCTATTAATCCAATCCCATAGGTTCCAATCTAAGTCTATGGCAAAAGCATCCAAATAACCCCGGGGCAACAGCAGGCTGAAACCGGGCTGACCACTGAAGGGAGGTGATGTCATGCAGAATGGGGGGAAATACCCAGAATAAAAAGAAGACTGAACTCGATTTTAGTGCAGAATGGGGGGGGGGGGGAACCTGGATTTAAAAGAATGTTGAATTTGATTTAGTGCAGAATTGCTTGGAGGACACTGGATTAAAAGGAGAGTGCAGAAAGGGCCATAGTCTTCCAAGGGGGTTGCGGCATTGTTGCTTAAGTACAGCGACTCATCAGTGGAGCCAGTCCTGGCATTAAAATTGCCGGCTGTTAAAACAGGAGCATCAGGAAACTTCAGTAGGAGGCTAGATACAATGTTTTCAAGGCTGGTCCACATTTCCTGGAGTTTAAGCTTATTGTCTAAAGGAGATAAGTATACATTAACAGCTGAGATATTAAATCTGTTAAATTGTATAACTATGGCCAGTACATGTTGTGCACTATTTCTACTTCTGAAGTTTTGTAGAGGCTAAAATAGCCAGTCCTCCCCTGGGTCTGCCTTTTTTATGGGGTCAGAGGCAAACAAATCACAGGTGGAGAACCAGTCCACTGCCAGAGGCACTTGGGTCCAGGTCTCTTGAAGGAAAACAATGTCAAACAAGGATAGATATTCCAGAAAGGAGGGTCAGCTCTCTTGGATGGCCATCCATCAATATTCCAAGACAGAACTTGGATGTTGCCATAGAGCTGCAATTATCAATCTAGGTGGCTCACAAAGTTTTCCTCACTAGATGGGGGAGACAAAACATTTAAGCCATTTGTTAATGTCACCGAGATTAGAGAGCCAAATTAATGGGAAAAAAATTACCATCTAGCTACATTTCCTGTTTCCCTTCTACATATTAATGCACACAGTACCAATGAAAAGTCTCTTAATGAATCAGCACAGTTGTAGTAATGTCACTAAATATACTACCCAGAACTGCAATTAGAGAAAAAAATATGTATTTCTTTCAGCACACAGTTCTCTTCTCCCTGTTCTGCAGTTAGGGTTCTCAGGTTAAAAGATGCAGTCATAAGAACATAAGAGACGCCACTGTTGGATCAGGCCAAAGGCCCATCCAGTCCAACACTCTGTGTCACACAGTGGCCAGAAAGGTCAGGAGGTCCACCAGTGGGGTCAGGACATTAGAAGCCCTCCCACTGTTCACCCCCCCCCCAAGCACCAAGAAGACAGAGCATCACTTGCCCCAGAGCCCCTATCTATACCTTGTGGCTAATAGCCACTGATGGACCTCTGCTCCATATGCTTATCTAATTCCCTTTTGAAGTCGTCCATGCTTGTAGCCACCACCACCTCCTGTGGCAGTGAATTCCATGTGTTAATCACTCTTTGGGTGAAGAAGTACTTCCTTTTGTCTGTTCTAATCTGACAGCTCAGCAATTCCATTGAGTGCCCATGAGTTCTTGTATTGTGAGAAAGGGAGAAAAGTACCTCTTTCTCTACCTGCTCTATCCCATGTATAATCTTGTATACCTCAATCATGTCTCCCCTCAGTCGTGGTTTCTCCAAGCTAAAGAGCCCTAAGCACTTTAACCTTTCCTCATAGGGAAAGTGTTCCAACCCTTTTATCATTCGAGTTGGAAAATCAGAACCATGGAAATGCCAACATGGCTTAAGTTGGAACAAATTCAGCGGTGGGTAGAGAGATGGAGTTTCTGAGATGGTTAATCATATGTTCCCCCACCCCTGTAAATCCTCTTTTGAACATTATTTTTTACTGGTGATGAAATGTCTGTTAAATGCCGGGCTATTGATTTAAGAAACTAACTGGGATATGAATAACTTGCTGGGGTGGTTGCTATGATAAATAAGTTCTTCCATAAACAATCCCCATATTCAGGCAAATTTAATTACGGCATGAAAATGTACATGCACAAACGACTGAGAAATATCATTGCTATGGGGAGGGGAATTTCTTTTCTGAAATTCACTCCTTTTGATGCAGCCATTGATTCCTCTTTCTCTCTCTTTTTTCTCTTTTAAAAGAGAGGTTTCTCTTTCCTTTCATTTCGAGGCACCCTTTTGTAACTGCAGCCATTTGCTGTTGTTTTATGTTCTGCTCTAGCAGGAGGCTAGGAAGGCTTGCGAAGGCATATTGCCTCTGAGCAGTCACCCAATGGAATCCTGAGATTGTTGCAGAGCCCCCCTTCCTGCCCCTGGTCCCTTCAGGTTTCCCTTGGATCGAAATGGAATGGACTAGAAGCAAATTTCCTAAGAAGAGGAAGAGAAAAAAGACTGTTGGATTTCAGGGAGAGATTGGATGGAGAGAAATCGAGATAACATCTCTTAACAATGCTAGTGGGAAAGTTTCCTGATCATTGGAATTCATGGGAATGATCAGAAATGACTATGGCAGGCTCCTATAGTTGCCAGCTCTGGGTTGTGAAATACCTGGCAATTTGGGGATTGAAACATGAGGAGGATGGGGTTTGGGGAGGGGAGGAACAAGGCCTGTAGCTACTGGGGGGGACATTTTGGGGGCCGGCCCCCTGACTTCCTGCCAAGGCCCCACAACTTCCATCTAGCCCAGGCCCCCCGCTGCCCCCCCACCCCTTTCCCCAGCATGGCTTGCTTCCCCGCCCCCTCTTCCTATAACTGCCGGAGCCCCTTGCCCTGCCGTGGGATCAGCTGCCTGCTCCAACAGGCAACCGTGAGTTTTTAAAATCTAATCTTAATTTTATTTTTTTATTTTTGTGACATCAGTGCCCCCTGATTTATTTAAAGGCCTCCTGAATTACAAAATCCTGGCAGGGGCCTGGGAGGAACTTCAGCAGATGCCCCGGGGCTAAATAACGCGCGGTTGCACAATCAGACCTCCCGTGGAGGTTCAGTGGAGGTCCCGTGGGTAGGGGGAGGTGCCGATCATAGGACAATCCTGCCACGCGGCAAAGAAGCAGCGCAGTGCAGCAAACAGGTTTGGGGGGGGTTGTACACCAAAGTATGTGCATGCTCCGTTGGGTGCTTGTGCGCATCCATGGAGACTTGGGGGGGGGAACCTTTTTGCAAGGGGACATGGGCGGACGCCGGATGCCACCGGAAACGCAATCAGACGCCCGCCCTTGCCCCGCGGTTACCGGAAACTAGTACCTTGGAGGTACTAGTTTTTTACCCCACATCTTCGGCAGAAAGCCTCGGGTGAGCCACAGGAGCTCTACGCTTCCCAGGTGTGGCGGTGAGATCGCGCCCGGAAAATCCGCCTATCTTCCGGCTCTCTAGCATGGCTGATGCTCCATGTGACCGCGGCCCCTGTTGCCTGGAGAGCGGCTGTAATCCCAGGAGGTTACAACCAGTGTTCCCTCTAAGCTGAGTGAGTGCGAGCTAGCTCACATTTTTTTTATCCTCCGGCTCACACATTTTTGTCTAAGCTCAGGAAGGAGGGCTCCAGAGCAAACTAATGTAGGCAGCAGCCAAATCACTCTCTCACAACTTTGATGCCAGTAAATCACAAAGGAGAATTTTTGCTCACAAGACTCCGCATCTTAGAGGGGTGTTGGTTACAACTCCCTGGGTTTGAGACAGTGGTCTCAAATGGAATGGAATGGAAATAGCTGAGAAGAACTCAGGTGTTCTAAATGACATGATGTCAGCTTCACAAAATGTGAGAGAATGGTATCGGGTTTTGTGTACATCACCAAAGAACTCAGATGGCAGACATTCTCTGCCTAGAAGTGACGTGTTTCCTTTTTCTTTGGTAGGTTTGCTCTTCAATTTGAGGAAAGAAGCTTCTTAACTACCACCAAGGCTTTCCTTTTTCTTCCCCCAATGGCATTTGCAAATTAGACTTCCCTGCTGCTTGCTGACTGCGTCATCGCATTAGAGAGAGGAGACAGATAGCCTTGGCTGATCAAGCCTAGTGCAGCCTTCTGCTTGTGTTTTGGAAACATGGTAAACAATTTCCGAGCATGTACATGCTCACTGAGTTTCAAACAAGAAGCATTTTTCTCTCCCAGGATGCAAATGAAGCCTGCAAACTCATGATCTGTGTCTCTTGTAACTATTTGTGCATCTTGCACTCTGGTGGGATAAGACAGCTCTTTTTGTTAATAAACGTTTTGGGCCCGATCCCCCTGGAAAATCATGTGGTGCAATTCCCACTGAAATGAACAGGAGCTGTGTCATAGCATGTGCCTACATGGGTACGTGAAACAAATCTCCTTTAAATCACGTGCAATGTGGCACAAAGAACCTCACACTAACATTGTAAAGAGGAATGCTGGTTATCTGATGCTAAAGCTAGCCAGTGATTTGGAGGGCAGTTCAAGTTACTCATGAGGAGATTGAGCCTGGGTCACTTTCTGTGCATACAAAGTGCACATTATCCTCCTCCTTACCTGTCACCACCACCTTGCCAGAGTCCACTGCCAATTATTTAAATAACTATAACTAAACACTGTGTCATTTTTATTAATCTTGGGTGTGGTCACACTGGCAGCTTGGTGCGATGTGGCTGTGTGACTGTGCCCATTTAATCTGGAGGGGGGTTGGCTATGTCGGGCCAAACTGCTTGACCAATTTCACACAAGAGTTGTGCCACAGTCGCACCTCCCTTTGCCCCGCTTCTATTGGTCAATTTCCCACTCAAAGCCACGCGGCCGCATTTTGACCCGCGGCTTCACCTGATTTTCCCCGCTGCTTCATGATCAGGCGAAGCCGCGGGTCAAAATACGGCTGCATGGCTTCGAGTGGGAAATTGACCAATAGGAGCGGGGCAAAGGGAGGCACGACCACCGCGCAGCTCTTGTGTGAAATTGTGTGACCAAACCCATTGTCTGTGTCTGGAGTGTTAATGGCTGCCAATCTGTCTGTCTCTGTAGCAGTTCACACACACAGATTTCCACGCAGCCATCCATGGCATCATTTAACTACCTGACCTGGCCATCTACCCTGGGATAGAGTCTGTTTCACCTCCTGTGTAGGAGCAAAAGTGGCTGCAAGGCAGACAGAATGGCAACTCGATCACTAGAGCGGCTGCACAGCCTCAGAGCTGTCCAGCTTGCAGCTCAAGGCGAACAGCTGTGAAATGATGAAATCAGAACTTCTGCTTACAAGGGATTGTGGCTGCTGAAAACAACACATTTTCTGCAAAGTTCTCCACCTCCCTAACCGTGGCTTGGACTTAGCATAACACATGCTGGCTTTGCTTTAGTCCTAGGCTGTGATCACACACTCTAAATAATGCACTTTCAATCCACTTTCAGTGCACCTTCCAACTGGATTTTACTGTGTTAAATCTGCATTTGCATTTTTAAATCAGTCTCGTGCTGCTGTGACGCCATCCTTCTCTATGCTTGTTTGAACATTGTTTGGAGAAGATTCTTTTAAAGCAGTGCGGAGGTGAAATGACAGTGGAGCCACCATGAAAGGGCAATAAACATGTGTGGACATGCAAAAGTATGCTAGCACTGTCGAGGTGTGAAAACGACACCAAATGTAGACAGCTTTTTTGAAGACAGAGTCAGTAGGCTGGGACACCGGTGGGAAAGACAAATGCAGATTCGACCTGTGTGAACTGGCAGAATAAAGTTGGAAAGTGCATTGAAAGTGGATTGAACGTGCATTATTTAGTGTGTGTAATCACAGCCCTTGTTTGATGGGGAGTCACATCAGTCATGTGCAGCTTGAAGGTATCAGATAAGGGGAATCAAATATGTGTGTCTGCTTCTTAAGAGGGCTCATGTAGATGCACCCAATGCAGGAACTATTTCACATGGCCAAGTTTATTGCATGAGCATCAGCAATCAAATTCCACAGAGAGAACTCTCAAAGTCAGGTGAAGCCAGCTCACATGGGCCACTGTGAATCTTCACATATACTAGGATCACGTTACAAGCCTGTGTGAACCAGCCCTTAAACAAACAGCATCCTCCAGACACAGAGTAAATCTACCAGTTACTGAGATTGCCCCCCCCCCAAAGGCATCTATAAGTTGGGTTCTGCCCTGAGAGCCAGTTTGGTGTAGACTCTAATCTGGGAGAACCGGGTTTGATTCCCCACCCCCCAGTTAAAACTGGCTGGATAACCTTGGGCAAGCCCTAGTTCTGATAAGAGCTGTTCTTGAAAAAGAGCAGTTTCTGTCAAGAGCTCTCTCAGCCCCGCCTACCTTACAGGGTGTCTGTTGTGGGGAGGGAAAGGGAAAGGAGTTTGTAAGCTGCTCTGAGACACCTTTGGGTAGTGAAGGGCGGGGCATAAATCCAATCACTTCTTCTTCTTCTGGTCCCCCATGATTTTAACACGTCCATTTAAAAGATATGTATCGCTGTCTTTCTCTCTACACAGTTGGGAGGAACCAAATGTAAATAACAAATAAAAATTAAGAGTTAAAATTTAGACAGACGATATAATCCAGAAGAGGAATGGTTCCCAGACAGAACCGTTTTAGAACCGGTTCCCTACCAGAATATATTTGTAATTTCACACACAAATGCTTCTGTCCCATTTAGGAAATGGGGCTGAAGGGTTTTACCTGTCAACCGCTTCCAAGTAGTCTTCAGTTTCCTCTCCCAGTTCCGATGTGCTTTTTCCCACCGTTCTTCGCCCGCGCGGGCGATCTCTGGCTTTTTTTTTTAGAACATTCGCTTTATAGCGCTATAGCACTATAACGGCATAATGAAACAGCATTATATCAACCCCATTGGAATGCCTGGAGTGTATAGCGCTATAGTGCTCTAAAGCAAAAGTTCAAAAAAAAGAAGCAAAAAACGGCGGGAAAAAGCGAGAAAAAGCGGTGCAGTCTGAAATGGCAAACCGCTTCAGATCCAGCTTTTTACTGGAAGGGGAAAGCCATGTGTGAAATGGCAGGCCTTATATCGGTTTACTTGACGGATCAAAAACGGCTTCCACATGATGGAACAGAAGCAAAGAGCCTGTCGACTGCAAACTGAAGTGCCCTCTCATTATATTTCCAGATGTTTGCCATGCCCTTAACCCAAATGCATCAGCCTGTCCTGAACAGCCTCCGCTTTATGGCCCCCAGAAGACCTGCCAAGTGGGGGCCTTTCCCACCTTTTTTGAGAGGCTCTTCCAGAGCAGTGAGGTCAGCGATCTGGGCTGTGAGGAGGGCTGCCCGCTCCAGATTGGGAAACAACACCTGAAGATTTTGGGGGTGGAGCCTGAGGAGAGTGGGGTTGGGGGAGGCGAGGGACTTCAGTGGGGCAGGATGTCTTAGAGTCCGCCTCCCAAAGCGGCCGTTTCCTCCAGGGGAAATGATCTCTGCCACCTGCAGATCAGTTGGAATCCCAAGAGATCTCCAGCCACCACCTGGAGGTTGTCAACCCTAAGGGACATCACAAAACAAGTCATTGTGCCCAATGAGAGACTTAAAAGTATATCCTGGAGGTGAAGGACTGGGCGCTGTCCCCTGCCTCCGCCTCCAGACTGCGCGGCAGGAGAGTCAGACAGCCAAGCTTCCTTCCTGTGTTTGCTTCTCTGCGGCTGTCCCCCTTTGACATGGAGAATGGGATTCTCAGGGAGCAACTTCCTTCCTTCCCTCCCTTCCTCCTCTCCCACAACACACTTCTCCTCACGCACACCTAGAAGGAGGACACGCTGTGCCCATCTTGGCGCCCTGAGGCAGATGGCCCTCTCACCATCTACATCCATCCATAGTAAGTTAGGCTAGTATTCCATCCCTGTCTCTTTCCTATCTAGAATGTAGAGGCTCTATGTAACTTTGTAACTTGGCTTGACTACCTGGAAGAAAAGATGTTCCTGCATGTATAGCTTAAAGCACTCTGCTCAACTAATCGCTGGGAACAATAAAAAACCAATAAATAAAACTTTAAAAAAAAAACTAATCGCTGGGAACTGAACGGACTGTACCAGTTAATCCTACAGCCTATTCCTCTGTAAGGAAAGCGGGATCTTAAGATAATATTTACCTACAGCATGTTAGCATTTTGCCCAGCGCACCCACATTTTTATAATGTTTGGCTGCTTATGAGGTACATAATATTTCTAATAAACGCAGCATGTTCCTGCTTTTTAAAAAGTAGTCAGTTCCATACTCATGGAAGTTTCCTCTAAGCAAAGCTGTTACATTTTATTTTATTTTATTTAGTAAATAGTAGCGCTGTTATTGTTCCCCCTCTGTTTTGTATCCGTGACTCTGTCACGGCGCTTGCAGCCTAGAGGGAGAAGACTGAGGATCTCATTT
>NW_015177050.1:533201-551596 GCF_001447785.1 Gekko japonicus
GCACCAGCCTTTCCAGGCAGCAAGATTAGGCACCACAGCGCTGTTTGCCAAGAATTAACACAAATTAATGACTTCAATTACTGCTCATCTCACTTTATAAAAATCACACCTGCAAGCAACGGAAAGCTCCAGGGCTCTCACATAAATAGATGCAGACAGGCTCACGGCCCTGTCCGTTGCTTTTTGGCATGCTTCTTTTGTGTGTGTTTGTTTGTTAAATAGTTCCTTACAAAACGAACTCTCAGGGGCCGACGATGAACCAGTCCTGCAACAGAAGGCACAAGGCGGACATCAGGAGGTAGAAGCCCACCGCACGGAGTCTCAGCGCACTCCATTAGTTCTCAGAAACCCCGGGCACCACAAAGGCGGCAGATGTGCCCTTGTGCGCCAGGCTGCAGGGGAAAATGCAATCAAATCTGTTTTAATCATCTCTGAAATGCAAATGGGTGGCACTCACACACCTGCAAGAGACATCCCCCACAATGCCAATTAAAACGGCCTCCTAACTTAATCGGTGTCCTGATTGCCGGCATGAAATAGTCTGCTTCTTTTTTTAGGGATTTTTTTTTTTTGCATTTCTGATCACCTAGGTTTAATAGTTTTATACCTATTTTACCTCTTTTGTTTCTTTCTTTGTCCCCCTGCCGCCCCATATCAGCCAACAGTTCAGAAATAAAAGAATAAGATCTGTTTAATGGTGACTTGGTGAGACGTATACTATTAAAAGAAAAGCCATCCCCAGATTTATTTACCAAAACTGGTTAAGACCCAAAGAACCATGAAACCAGTTTCAGGAACAAGAGACTTGCTTTTCCCCCCTTGGAGAGTAACCGCCCTCCCCCACATACATACACTGCCATGATTCATGGCAAACTGCTTTTGAAATCAGGGCAGTTTCTTTATTCTGCCCTTCCTCTCTTTTGTCATAGAGTTGCCCACTCCCAGTTGGAAAACTCCTGGAGATTTGGGGGGTGGAGTCTGGGGAGGGCGGGGTTTGAGGAGAGGAGAGCTCAGCGGTCCATCCTCCAGAACAGCCATTCCCCCGCCCCCCAGGCTGATCTCTGTCGTCTGCTCGGACAGGCAGTGGCTCTCTAGGGACTTGAGTGGTGGTTTTTCTGCATCACCTACTACCTGATCCTTTAAAAAAAAAAAACCTGGAGATTGAATCCGGGACTTTCTGCATGCAAAGCAGAGGCTCTGCTTTGGGGTCACAGCCCCTCCCCAGTGTGTTACTCTATGGATGCACATTTAGGGTGTGGTCACATGGCAAGCTTACCGTGATTTTTCCCCGCTGCATATTTGATTGGGGATTTTTTTTTTACGGGTTGGGATGATCACACATCTCTCTGGGAACCGCTTGTATCATGTGATGAGGCGCCAGGCACCATCCAGATGCACCGCCAAAGCGGCAGTGTGGTGCGACTTTTTTTTTTTTTAATGGCCAGATCGGAGCTCCCACTTGGACGCACTGTACTCCCTTGTTCTCGCAGTGCTCTTTTCTCCCCCAGACAGCAAACAAAATGAACCACTGGTGTACAACTGAGCACTGGAGTCTATATACGTGCACTTGAATGTTGATGCATTGAACATATTCCGCACAGGGTTGCTCATGCACACAATGGCGAAAGCTAGGGAAAAAAATCAGCACGAGAACGATGTTCAGAGCAATTGCATTCATAGCAAGAGACGGCTGTCCAGATTGGTGAAATTGTGAATTCACAGCGCAAATATTCGGAAAGTACTTGATTTTCCCGGTGTCAGAAGAATCGCTGGAAACCGGGAGGATTGTGGGGGTGAGTCCGTTTAAATATGGGAGACAGATGCAGCTGCCCGATCAGCCCTTTTAAATGTGATAGGGAAACCCTATCAAACCCTGGAAGGCCACTGCCAGTCTGAGTAGACGAGACTGACCTTGATGAACTGGTGGCCTGACTCAGTAGAAGGCAGCTTTGTATACTATTATCCCAAGGATTGTTCCCCGAATGCTGTCTAATTCCAAACACCTGCTCAAACACACAATAGAGTTGCCAGCTCGGGGTCAGGAAACTCAAGAAAACTGGAGGGGGGAGTGAACTTGGGGAAGGCAGGGTTTGGGAGGGGGAGGGGCCTCAGAGCCAGTTTGGTGACAGCCGGTTTGAGCCTGGTGTATATATATATAACCTACTTGTTTTTGTTATTCTCCACAGTATCTTTGTTTTTTTTGTGCAATCTTCTTCCGTGGTTCTCTCTGGTTGCAGCCTCCAGGCGGTGGCTGGTGATCTCCTCAGATTACAACTGATCTCCAGGTGACAGGGATCAGTTCACCCAGAGAAAATGGCCGCTTTGGAAGGCGGGCTCTAAGACATCCTACCCCACTGAAGTCCCTCCCCCAACCCTGCCCTCCTCAGGCTCCACCCCTGAAATCTTCAGGTGTTTCCCAGTCTGGAGCTGGCAGCCCTCCTCACAGCCCAGATCGCTCAGTGCTGAACGTAGGGAAGGGGAAGATCATGGCTGATGCCATGCACAAGGTTTGTACGCTCAACAGGCCACATGCCCAAGTCGCAACTTCAGCTGGCCCAACAATGGCTTCTGTCAGTCGCTGCACTTGCTAAAGTGAGATTGATATTGTCTTGGAATGCTAAAAAGGTGTGACTTTATTATTGTCAATGCATTTTCCTTTACACACACACACATATATCCTACTTGGTTTTCTCTCCACAGCATCTTTGTTTTTTGTGCAGTCTTCTTCTGTGGTTCTCTCTGGCTGCAGCCTCCAGGTGGTGGCTGGCGATCTCCTCAGATTACAACTGATCTCCAGGTGACAGAGATCAGTTCAGCCGGAGAAAGCGGCTGCTTTGGAAGGTGGGCTCAATGGCATTAGATCCCACTGAAGTTTTTATATTTTAGGTAAACTTATGAATAATACACAGCTGAATAGATCAGATCGACAGAAACTAGCATACATTGAATCGTGGTCTCCTGTTATTCATTATTTGATGGGAAATGACATTGTATCGAATGATGAGAATTATGTGGACTTGGTATGAATATAAGCAGAACCTCTTGTTTTGATGGTCGATCAGGGCTTATTTATCTTAATCTCATGGCTTTATATGCTTCATTTATAGTTTTAATAGATGTGATGTGATTTTTTTAATTATAAAAATAATTATAAAAATAAAAAAAATTAAAAAATAAAATAAAATTTACAGTGAGTCAAGAATTTTTGTTTTAAAAATACCCCATTGAGGTCCCTCCCCAAGCCCCGCCCTCCTCAAGCTCCACCTCCAACATCTCCAGGTATTTCCCAACAGTGAGCTGGCAATCCTAGTCGGGGTGGGAGGACCTCTTGCCACCAACCACCACCACTGGCACAATGCAACGCCATCGTGATCTGACAACTACCGACCTGACCTGACAACTACTGGCACTGGGTAGCCCAAGAGAAGCGGAGCCTGCAAGGGAGGCATAAGGCAGGGGTGTCAAACATAATGCTCATCCAGGCTTCTTATGTGGCCCGCAAGCACCTGGTGCAAGGGAGGAAGTGCTGGGGGGAGTGGTTGGAGCCACTCCGATTGTGGCTTCAGCACAGCAGAGCAGCCTCGTCTGCTGCAGTCGAGCACGGTGGGAGCGTCTGCCCAGTGCTGCCTCTCCAGTCTGCCTCTGTGGGTTTTCCTCCAGTACAGGGGGCCTTGCAGTGAGGACACACCGACTCCAATCTTAATGACTGCTGTCCTTTCTACAGTTTCTGTCCCCAGTACCTGGCATTACGTTTTATGGCACACGTGGCCTGGCCTGACAAAGGGACATTTATGTCAGATCTGGCCCTCATAGCAAATGAGTTCGACACCTCTGGTGTAATGGGTTGGCTCCAGCTGGCTTTTTCACCCAGCCTCACCCAATTCCACTCATTCCTCCCACCACCTCTATCCCATAGGTCAGGGATGTCAAACTCATTTGTTATGGAGGGCCAGATTTGACATAAATCGGACTTTGTCAAGCCAGGCCATGTGTATCATAAAATGTAATGCCAGGGAGCGGAGATACAAACTTGATAAAGGACGCAAACACAAAGATTTTTTTTTTACTTACAAACATGCCTGAAACATTAGCATTCTTGCAATATTTTGTTTATTTCATAGTCTCTGATAACTGACACCTCTTGCTCTGAATGATTGCATCAAAATGTCTGTGCTGTAGCAATCTGGGAGGGGGAGGAGCCTCAGCCCAGTGCAGGGGCAGAAGCTTGCCAATCTATCTCTCCTGAGCAATTGAGAGAGTCTGGGAAAGCAAGCAATGACACAGCAGCAGCAGCAGAACTGGAGGAAGAAGCAGGAGACAGCCAGTCCCTTGCGGGCCTGATCGAAGCCCTCTAGGGGCCTGATCCGGCCCTCGGGCCGCGTGTTTCACACCCTTGCCAAAGGAGGTTCCCTCCTTCCTTTATCACCAGCAGAAAAGCTGCTTGGATCCAACAAAAAGTATCTCAAGGGCACAGGGGCGCTCTGCACCCTCGTCCCCACCCCTTGTGTTACATAGCCTCTTCCTATGCACCAACAAACTTCAGTAGCACCTTAAGACTAACCCAATTTGTGTCAGTGTATGAGTTTCCGTGGGTCACTGCTCACTTCTTCAGATACACAAAAGCTCCTCCTCTGCCACAAATTTGGTCAGTCTTTAAGGTGCTGTTGGACTCTTGCTATTTTCTACCGCTCTAGACAGATTAGTGTGGCGACCCCTCTTGATCTGCCTGCATCCTTGTAAAGAAGAACATTTTGCCAGCTTAGCAAGATTACCGGTTGGCTGTCCTACGGCCATGGAAGCTTTCCCACAGATCGCTGCGATGCTCAACAGAAGCAAATCTCCACCACTGCTGAAATCACCTTCAGAGCCAGAAGCAGGAGCAGGTAATTTGGTTTCTATGGCAATGCTGTTCTGGACCGTTCTGAAGGAGAAGCTGCCAACAGTGACAAATGGGTAAGCGCCCCCTTTTTTTTTATCCTCCTGATGCGAGCAGCTATTCTGCTGGAATCGAAATGAGATTTCCAGATTCATTTTCCTCTGGACCAGAGCGAGGGTCAAAAGCTGGGCTCGCCCTTATAGCCCTTTCGCTTCTTTTTTTAAAAAGAAAAGTTGTGGAGTTTGTGTTTTAATCCCACCATCGATGTCTTGTGAAAATGCTGTTGAAAAGCAAGGTCAATGTGGAAATTTTAAAGGGAGCAAATGAGAGGAGGGCTATTCTTGCATCACTGGATCGCCATTACATCATGTGGCCCAGTCACTGCTGCAGTTTGTTTCAGAAAAGATTGTAATATGATGAAAAGGAAAAGAGAAGGGGGGTCATTTAATGAAACAGGGATCAGATGACCAGTCTTGGAAGGCCCACACTCCACCAACATGTTTGAAATTTTAAAAGAAAGAGAAGGAGGAGGAGGAGAGGAGGAAGAGGAGAAGGAAAAGAGGAGGAAGAGGAGGAGGAGATTGGATTTATACCCCGCCCTTCACTTGGAGTCTTAGAGCGGCTTACAATCTCCTTCCCTTCCTCTCCCTACAACAGACACCCTGTGAGGGAGGTGGGGCTGAGAGAGCTCTGAGAGAAACTGCTCTTGGGAGAATAGCTCTGAGAGAACTCTGACTGACCCAAGGTCACCCAGCAGCTGCATGTGGAGGAGTGGAGAATCAAACCTAGTTTTCCCACATTAGAGTCTGCCCAGTTCTCCCACATTAGAGTTCGCCGCTCTTAACCACGATAGCAAACTGCCTCTCTTTGTGATCTTAAGTAGACATGCTTACTTAAGCAGATAACAGCAGCAGGGGAATAGTTGCCAACCTCCAGGTGGAGGCTGGATATCTCCTCGGATTGCAACTGATCTCTAGGGAACAGGGATTCGCTTCCCTGGAAAAAATGTCCGCTTTGGAAGGTGGACTCTATGGCATTACAGCACATTTAAGCCCCTTTCCTATACAAACCCCGCCCTCCTCAGGCTGCGCCCCACCCTAAATCTCCAGGTATTTCCTAACCCAGAGCTGGCAACTCTAAAGGGGCATAAGGACATAAGAGAAGTCCATGTTGGATCAGGCCAATGGCCAATCTAGTCCAACAGTCTGTGTCACACAGTGGCCAAAACCCAGGTGCCATCAGGAGGTCCACCAGCAGGGCCAGAATTCCAGAAGCCCTCCCACTGTTACAGAGTATTACATAGTATTCCATCTATATGTTGTGGCTAATAGCCACTTGGACCTCTGCTCCATATGTTTATCCAGTCCCCTCCTGAAGCTGCCTGTGCTTGTAGCCGCCACCATTTCCTGTGGCAGTGAATTCCATGTGCTAATCACTCTTTGGGTGAAGAAGTACTTCCTTGTATCTGTTTTAAGCCTACTGCTCAATAATTTCATTGAGTGCCCACGAGTTCTTGTATTGCGAGAAAGGGAGAAAAGGACTTCTTCCTCTGCCTTCTCTATCCCATGCATAATTTTACACTTCTGCACTAAACACTCGGCTCCGTATTTCATTCATTTCAGCTGCACTTTGGGATGAAGCAATTTTGGAAGTCGACTCCACAATAAAAGCTTTCCTCTGTGTTTCCTCCACATTTTCCTAAGTTTTCAAGCTGGGCTTTTCTTTGCAAATTGGAGCTTCTGAAAGATCACTTTCCTCCAACATCAGCACTTTCATGACCACTGCAATGCACCATCCCCATTTCCCTCCACAAGTCAATATATCAGGAAGTTTTTCGGTTTCTGTGCAGCCCTCTGTTAACCTTCCTTTTCTGTGCTGTTAAATTTTTCACCTTCTCCCCTCCCCCTTCACCCCCCCATATGTCCCAACCCTCCCTAGCAAAGAGAAAGCCTGGCTTTCCCCTGGACAAGAGAAAGAGAAGCATCAGTGCTCACACAGTCCTTTTGAGAGGAAATGCTGATTCCAGGACTGAAGGGCTTCTACTCTTGAGTGAAGCATTAGCCCCAGTTACAGATTTGAAAGCAGAATATCTTGCAAGCAAAATGGATGTGGTCTACAGGTCCTACTCCGTGTATATCAAGAAGAATAATCTGCCTGGGGGAGATAGTGGTCAGATTCTCGAAGAGGCATGTGAGGGATTTAATCCTGAAAGCAACTACAGGAACACCCTTGAAAATCAGGGACAACATTATCAGGATTCTAAAAGACATCCCATTTGAAATAAAGGAAAAGAGAAAGAAATATAAAGATGTAATCCTTTTTCTACAAACAGCATTGCCTACAGATGGTTAATTCCAGAAGGCGTCATTGTCAAACTACACAATAAAAAAAAGAAAAGATTGACTCTGTCCTTAAAGCTCGTGAGTTCCTGAGATTGCAGTTGGGAGAGACAGACGAGGTCGCTAAGGAAGAAGATGACAGCAAATCAAGTGGCAAATTGGACTCGGTGTCTTCCGACGAGGATTCTGCTTCCGATAAAGGGGCGGCTGCCCCCAAACGTGCATATCAATTGAGGATGAGAAAAGACAAAACAAAATGAAGGCTGAAGGACTCTGAAACGTCCCTTAAAATTTTGGTTTTATTATTGGATGCTCTTGGGACTCTCTTAAACAGTTAAATCAATGGATAAAAAGATAAATAATTTAGCATAACCGACTATGTTCAAAGTAATACTAGCAGTTTAAGATTAACATTTGTATAAGCTGTTGTTATGATCTCCTATTATTGGGGGTTTAGTTATTAGTGGGTTTCTTTCCTTTCTCCCTAGATGTAGTTACCGCTTCCCAATTTTTCATTGTAGTTTGTAGTCTATTAAAAAATGCAATAAAAAATCCCCTCCAGGGGGCTTAAAAAAAAAAAAGGACTGAAGAGCTCCCTTGGCTTGATTAGAGATGGCTGAATGTTTCATATTTTAGATCCAAATGGTCAGCCGTGTTGGTCTGAAGCAGTGGTACAAATTTAGAGTCCAGAGGGGGCACCTTTATGACCAACACAGGTTTATTCAAGGTGTGAGCTTTCATGTGCAAGGCACACTTTCTCAAATACATTTGCATCCACCTCATAAAGTGATGTTAAGGGATCTCCACGGCTGGGACATTCTACTTCCCACAGTTAGAAAAGACACCTTTAGACATTTATCTGCTATTTTGACATATTTATTGCTTTACAACTGTTGACCATATAACCTTAGCTTGTTATTTAGTTCTGACTTTGCTCAAGGTCCCGCAGGGCCCGGATCTCCCCCGGGAGCTCATTCCACCAGGTAAGAGCTGCCACCGAAAAAGCCCTAGCCCTGGTCCCAGCCAGTTTGACATCCTTGGGGCCCGAGATGACCAATAGATTTTGGGCCCCCGACCGAAGTGCTCTTGGGGGAACATTTGAACCTTACCTACCATTCCAAAGTATTTGAAAAAGTGTGCCTTACACACAAAAGCTCATACCTTGAATAAACCTTTGTTGGTCTTAAAGGTGCCTCCACTGGACTCTAAATTTGTTCTTCTGTGTCATATTTTGTTTATTTTTATATAAATTGATATTTTTTATCTTTTTTGTCAATGGGTTTGATTCTTTTTGCTACTTTCTTGGTAGATTGCATTGCATTATGTATACCTGTTGTGTGTGTTTGGTATACAGTTTGTGTTGCCACATATATACACAGTATGCCATTTGTACAGCATGCACAGGGGCAGATTAACCATTAAGCAGACAAACAGGTGCTTAGGGCACCATGGCCAAAGGGGGCACCACAAAGTTGGGAAAGGGGTGAAAAGCTTAGTTTGTACAGTCTATTGTGTTATCCTATGAATAAATTTTTGTATTGCTGCAACCTGCATTGTCTGTCTGGTCAGACAGGTCAACCACTCAAACGGACTGGAGGTCAGTGTGGAAAGGTCAGTGTGGAAAGGAGGGGGGCACCAAGATGGGTCAGTGCTTAGGGCACCAGTGAGCCTTAATCCGCCCCTGAATACTGGCTTATTGATGGACAAATAAAATCCATTTTTGGGAGGAAAATGATTCAAGAAAACATGAAATGGAGTGATAATACAGAATCACACTTTCGATTTGCACAACAAAGACAAGGCACTTGAAATCATCCTTAAGGCTTGTGGAGAGATACACATCCAGTGGGATGATCCAGAGCTCTGCCTCCCAGCAGTCAAATGGGGGGGGGGGAGGTAAACATCAGGCTTATATGAACTCCTTCACAAACACAAATGTTGGTTTTAATAACAGGAGTATCAGCTCAGGCAGCAGCTTCCAAATTTAGATGAATAAGGTGAAGAGGGGGGGGGGGGGCATATGTGAAAACTATCAGCCTTTTTTTTTTTAATGGAGGGAGAACAAAGAATGCTCAGGAGACAAGCAGAAAGGGGAGTGGGCCAGTGAAAGGGGTGGTGGGACGTGGACAGGATTTGGGGGAAGAAAGCAAACTCCCCTAACACAATCTGGAGGCATTTCTCTGGAAATATCAGCACAAAGGTAGTCTGAGAAAACACAGAGAAATGCTGGCTTGAAACTGGCAGAGCCATGGCAGGCACATCATGTTCTGCATAAAGTCAGGGAAAACCAATGTACTTAAGAAGCAAGTCTGGAAGGATTAAGCTTGTGTGGAAATGCCCAAGGAACCACCTGCCAAATTAGACCACATCCACCTGGGCCTGCCTCCTTTACAAGAATCCCAGCAAACTGGCTTTAGAGGCCCTGGATCCACCCCTGTCATAACAGGGCTTTTTAAATTGTACCTCTTTGCTGGCCAAGGAAGCAGCAGGACAGGAGGAAGCAAATGAAGCAATCGGATCTAAACGGACAGGAATGTAACTTTTGCATGCTATTACTTTAGCGATGGAATAGTGTAGCCTGATCTCATCAGACCTCAAAAGCTAAACAGGGCCAGCCCTGGTTAGTACTTGGATGGGAGACCACCGAGGAATTCCAGGATCTCTATGCTGAAGAAAGCAATGGCAAACCACCTCTAAATGTCTCTTGCCTTGAAAACCTTATGGGGGGGTCACCATAAATCAGCTGCAAATTGACACTACTTTAAGGCCCATTTAGCATTTGCCCCGTTGTTTTACCAAACCCATCCTGGCAGAAAAAGATGCAGCTCAAAACCACATTCAAATACCCCGGGGCCAATGCCGTACTGACTTCAAAGTCACCCCTGAATGGCCATAAAACGGCCATAAATCTATGCAGACAGTACCATAAAACCGAGAGTTCAAAGGAAGTAAAACTGGCATGCAGCCTGGACACTGCCATAAAATCGGACAGTCAAAGTGGAAGTGACATGCAATGCAGAGGGGAATTTCTGTTCCAGCCTGGGCTTGGTAAGACAGCGGAGCAAATGCTAGATGCAGACTGGGCCTAACACACACACACACACACACTATTACTTACTCACCAGATCAACAAGGGTTGCATCCAGGAGGACAATAGAAAGCAGAAAGCATTCCTCCAAATGACATTAACTACCGCTAGTTCCACACTGATGCCGCATGGAAGAATCAATACAGCCATCTGGGCTCGATAGTTATATCCTGGGGTTGCCGTGTCAAATGTGGTAGCCCATCTCCCCTGTGCTGTCAAGAGCTACCTGTGGGTCAGTTGTGCTGATGAAATGCTGTTTATGGAGAGGAGGGGAAAAGCCCAGGCAAAGAGTGGGCTTCTTCCAATAAAATTAAAATGTGTGTGAGAGAAAGAACATGCATGATCAAGAAATTACAAATTGAGAAAGCTTGACCCTGCAGTCTCAGTACCCCACCCCCAAGTGCAATAATACCGTACAAAAAGGAAGATTTATTTCTAGGGGTGAAGGCCTAACATTACTTTCTGTCGACTCCATTGCCCTTATAAATATTAAACACAGATGTGAATTATATCTGTGCCCAACAACAGAGCTTGAGGTCAAAGTTATTCAAATAATTCTTTCCCCGATGCCATAAGGGTCTAGGCCAATGCTAAGTGCCAGTTTAGGTGTTTGCAGTGTGTTGGATGTTCTGGTCAATCATCCGGAGTTGCAAGCAAGAAGGAAAAATCACCACTTTTGCCATTGCGAGTCTCAAGTTCTGCAAATGAGACTACTGTTGCCAGTACGGGATTCCTATAAAGTTTGTCTCATCAGGTTTCTTCTCTGGACCTTGACACGCTTGGGTGCTTTTTGCTAATCCACATCACTGCCAGCTTCTGCTTCCGTACTCTTAGGCTGCAATCCTAAAGACACTTTCTTGCAAGTAAGCCCCTTTGACTAACTTGGGGCTTATATCTGTGGAGATGTATTTTGGATTGTTTCCCTAGTCTATAGCAAGAGATGACTAGAGATGACTGAATAATGTTTCATATTTTAGATCCAGGTGGTCAGCCGTGTTGGTCTGAAGCAGCAGTACAAATTTAGAGTCCAGTTGGGGCACCTTTATGACCAACCAAGCTTTATTCAAGGTATGAGGCAGTTTAAAAGCTGGCATCCCAAACTACACAAAAGATTTATTGGATGATCTCAGTGAATGGAAAGAAACTTCCAGAGTAGGTGAGGTCTCTCAAACAGGTGGTGTGGATTAAGGCCCGCTCAGTTGCATTTTGAGATACTCAAAATGTTAGCGTGCAAATGTGCATCTACGAGCTTTTAACAAAAAGAACCTTGTGGCCACAAATCAGAGGTTCAGGATAGCCCCTCCCCAGCTCTGCTTTGACACAGCAGCACTGGTTGCATTCTGATGTGGCCAGGCAACTTATGTCAAGTGGTCGCATGGAGGAGCACCTCACCAGCCCATGCTAGGACCATTTCAAAGTATTTTGTCACCCCAGGCAAAGCACAAATTTCGCTTCCCCCATTCGTTCCTAAACAGAACATGGGTCATTGTAAAGTAACATGCCATTTCCTAGGAGGTCATTTTCTTTTTTTGCTTATTTTATTTTATTTATTTATTTCAATAGATTTCTTGACCGCCCTTCCCCACTTACGCGGGGGTTCAGGGCGGTTCACAACAGAATAGTTCAATACAATTATAAAACCAATTTAAAACCACAAGAATTCAATATTAAACATTCAGCATAAATATTTTAAACATTTTCAGAACAAGATGGCATGTCTAGTATTCAGATTTGGGGGGGGGGGGGGGGCGACGACAATGGGGGGGGGGGGGGTGCCAGGCAGATGTAAGGAACCATCGCTGGCCTCAACCAAAAGTTGGTGGAACATCTCTGCCTTGCGTGCCCTGCGGAACATTAATAGGTCAGAGAGGGCCTGGATGTCATCCGGCAGAGAGTTCCACCAGGCTGGGGCCAAGGCTGAGAAGGCCCTGGCCCTGGTCGAGGCCAGCCGGATATCTTTGGGGCCGGGAACCACCAGGAGATTCTTATCCGTTGATCTCAATGCCCTTCGAGGGACATATCTTTAACATCAAATATATCCTTATAGTTCCATTCATTGCTACCATCTGCTCCTGTTCATCTCAGCAATTCATATTTTCCTCTCCCCAACATGCAGGCTATAAGACACCAGCAGTCATTTGGGGAAGCATGCAACTTCAGCACCCTAAAACCTTTGACTTGCAAGAGCATCCTTCTGCAAGCATCAAAAGAACCCCTTCCCCCAGCCCCCAGTGTGAATCCCATTCTAAAAACAGCTCAGATGAACTATGAGCATTGGGGGGGGGGGAGTACCAGTCTCTGGCTGCGGTCAGACTACAGGCTTGGCATGGTCTGACCATGCCTTTAAATTCTCTGGAAGTATTTGTTCCAGAAAATATCCACTAGACACCCCGCTCTCACCCTGAGCTCACCATGTGGTTGACCAATCAGACGTTGGCTGCGCATTTCCGGGTGTGTGTGTGTGTGTCGGGCAGCTTCATCGTTTGTAAAGGTTTTCGTGTGCATGTGCTCAATCACCAGGGCACCGCTTCATAGAAGAAAAATGGTGGTCAGAAACTGGAAGCCTCACTTCCCGACCAGCTGGAGCATGCAACAGCACGATCAGACATCCGGAAGTATGGGGTGACAATGCTGACATCCATTAAGACCGAACTTTCCCTGGTGGCTAAATACTCCAGTTCCAAGACAGGTGAGTGCAGGGTACGAATGGCTGGCGGATGGGAGGCAGATGTTACTGTCTGCGCCTGCATTTTAAGTCCACAGGGCAACGCAACGAAGCCGGTTCTAACCTTCTGTCTGACTGCAGCCCCTGTCTACCAAACCCCAGATTCACAGCAGTGATGCGACCCACACATTTGTTGAATAGCATCAGGCACAGAGCTATGATACCAAGTCAGACGACTGGAGCTACCAGCTCTCTTGTTCCAGCAAGGCTCCTGTGAGCCTTTGCAAGCTGTTCTGGATTGTCAGGATCACAGGCAGAGCTGCCCCTATCACTGCATGCCTACGATGGGGACAATCACCCTCATCCTGACCTCCACTCTATTGGATAGCTGCCTCTGATGAGCCAAAAAGAGATACAAGAAAAACAAGCAACTTCCACAGTAAATAGCAAAGGGGGCTCCGTAACTTCACACATGTTGTTCTTGCAGGTCCCATCTCCCCTGCCTCCTTTGGGGTTCCCACTGTTGGAGTGAGTGACTCAGCATGTCTGGACACTGGGAGGCACTACTTCACTCTAAGTGTGTATGTTATCTCCTTGAATGGGATCTCTCTCTCTCTCTCTCTCTCTCTTTGTCCTAACCTGGGAACTGCCTTAAGTTCTGACTCCTCCTCTCTCTGTGTAGCCTTTGTTCTCTCCCATTCACCACATGACGCTTCATCGAGTCACAATCATCTGAATGGACTGAGGTGTGATGCGGCAGCAAAAAAGGCTAATGTGATCTTAGGGTATATCAACAGAGGCATAACATCCAAATTACAAGATGTCATAGTCCCGCTGTACACTGAGTTGGTCAGGCTGCACGTGGAGTACTGTGTGCTGTTCTGGCGGCCTCACTTCAAAAAGGATGTGGACACAATGGAGCGGGTGCAGAGGAGAGAGACGAGGACGATTGGGGGCCTGGAGACCAAGCCCTGTGAGGAAAGGCTGAGGGACTTGTGACTTGGAGAAGAGGAGGTTCAGGGGGGACATGATTGCTCTCTTTAAGTATTTGATGGTACGTGACTTAGAGGAGAGCAGGGAGCTGTTCCTGTTGGCTGCAGAGGAGAGGACTCACAATAATGGGTTTAAATTAAGGGTGGGAAGGGACCGGCTGGATATCAGGAAAACTTTTTTTGACAGTCAGAGTTGTTCAGCAGTGGAATCAGCTGCCCAGGGAGGTGGTGAGCTCCCCCTACCTGGCAGTCTTCAAGCAGCAGCTGGACAAACACTTGATGGGGATGCTCTAGGCTGATCCTGCATTGAGCAGGGGGTGGGACTAGATGGCCTGTTTGGCCCCTTCCAACTCTGTCATTCTATGATTCTATGTCCCTACAGGTCTCACCTGCAGGAACAGCATCCTCATACTTCCATACATGCCATGGCAGATGTAGCTGGCCACTTGTGATAGGAAAAGTCCTCTTTAGATTAGGCTTCTCTCTCTCCTTTCGACTGCAGCCTGCATGTGAGCTGGATCTACTTGAATAAACAGAACAAAGTTTGAATCCAGTGGCGCCTTTAACAAAGTTTAATTCTGGGTGTAAATGAGAACTGAGTGACTTAGCACGTGCAGATGTGTAGGTGCACGCTTCTTCTGCATCTACACATGCTGAGTCACTCAGTTCCCACTTATATCCGGAATAAAGCTTTGCTTGTCTTAAAGGTGACACTGGACTCAAACTTTGTTCTGTTGCTTCAGACCAACACAACGACACGTCTGAATCTAGTTGAATAACTGCAAGTTTTACTTTTGCAATATACTTCTGGGGATTATTATTTTTTCTGCACGCAATATCACACTTCTTTGACTGGGCAGACTAGTCTGCTGTATTAAACAAATATCCCAGTACCCTCATGTTGGAATACACCCTCCAGGTGTATACACCCAATACTTATCCTAACCTTGTAGGGATCTGCACTGCAGTGTTGTCTCTACACAGTTCAGTGGGGCTGTTCCATGGGATTTGGAACAAAGCAATAGGTACCCTGTTTGGGCAGCAGCTGCAATGGTTGGGGGGGGTGTTGGTAGCCACTCAGGCCTGTGGTTGGACTCTCCATGTCCCCCATCTGTGGGTGGGGGTTACACACTTGTATGACATCACACTGATAGCACAGTGCTATGCCGCCTGCAGATATGGAAAGGGGAGCTTTCAAAAGTTCACACACTTACAGCTATAGCTGTTCCAAGAGAGCTTGTTGGGTCAATCCATAGGAGGTCAATCCATGGGAGGGTAGAGCTGCCAGACCTCTCGCTATGGCAGAAGACCTTCCCTTGACAGCTGTCCTTGCCCGCCACCACTCCAAATGGTAGTGGAAGAAGAAAAAAAGAATGGCCTTATGTTTGCCACTATGTCATTTCCAGGCAAAACCCAGAAGTGACATAGAGTAGTTCTAGGAATCATCATAGAGTAAAACCATAGAATTTCCGGCAATTCCTAGAACTGCTCTATATCAGTTGTGGATTTTCCCGGGAAGTGATGTAGCAGTGCATGCAACATTGCGTTCCCCTATGTCCCCGCTCCCAAACCTCCTGCTGGTTGCCAAGCATAGCAGTGGAAACACAGTGAGAGAGCTACACTGTCCTGCACAGAAATGAAGCACAAACCGCTGAACATTTGAACAGCATATTTAGACAGTCTAAATAAGAATCCTTCTATAAAACTTTGGGTTAAATCCACAATGTTGTTTATTCACATTTTCTTGGCAAAAAATGAATGTTATCTATTTTCATTGTAGCCACAGAAGTTTTGATACTTCCTATTTTTCCCCCTTACAAAAAGGCAGAAAATATATAATTTATGACTGTTGGCAAAATGACTTTACATTGCTTCTCCTTGACAGAATGATTGGAATAAAATCACATTCTCTTGACAAACCTGTGATGAAAGGCCTTTTCTTAACATTGTGCAGTAAGAAGTTTGACGAGACGCATTTTGCCAAAGGGATGAAATAAAGGTTTAGACTAAATGAATCTCGTCCATCTGCTCTTCGTTCTCAGAATGATAGGTGACATTTGACAAAACCATTTTTCTGGGATTCTGGGCAAATAGTTTGTATCAAAAATTATCAGGACCTGCAGTGTTAAGGGACATCGAAAGAAAAATATCAGCAATATAAAGTGTTTTTTTAATTGTTGTTGTTATCATCATCATCATTACTTTAAAACTACCATTGCTTCTGAAAACCAAAGCCAGGCTGAAAACCAAAACCAATAACCAAAGTTGCCTAAGGATTTTTCCTGAAATAAAATTTGACGTGAACGTGGGTGTTCCTCCTCCAGCTAGGCTGGACAGGAAAACTCCTGCCATTCGTCTCCATCCCTTGACACTGCTTAATAGGGTAGCAGGGCAAAAGTGGGAGGGGTGAAACAGCATCCCACAATACTGTGACATCACTTCCAGCTGTGTAACCAGAAGCATCACTGCCATGTCACAGGGAACTCTAGGATTCACCAGAAACTCTATGATTTTTTTTTTACCGTGGAGTTTCAGGTAAATCCTAGAGCATTCTATGATGCAGTGCCATCACTTCTGGTTATGTCAGTGCCATTCTGCAAGTCTCTTGGAGGGGTAACCCTACCTCAAGCAAAGCTTCTAAGGCATATCAATAGAAGCCAAAAAAAAAAAGAAAGAGAAAAAGCAAAAATTCTGAGCAAGGCTCGGCATACTGCTTGTGTGTCACAGAATATTTCCTAAAGCAGAATTCAAAGTGATCTGGGACAGTTTCTGAGAGAAGATAAATTAGTGCTGATGTGATTACCAACATTTCCCAGGAAGGAGAAGATTCTATTCCTCCTTAGATATCCTGCATTGAGCAGGGGGTTGGACTAGATGGCCTACAGGGGCCCTTTCAACTCTGAGATTCTAGGATCCTGTCATCAGCGTGCACCTCCACTATGTCCCAGTGAGGACTTTAGGGTGGTTTGTTTCACTCTTCAAAGAGAAGAATCTCTTTTGGGAGACATTTCTCTCTTTTCCCAAAAGAAAGGGGGGAAAGAAATAAGATAAAACCGAACATTATTCTGATTTCGACTTGACAAAAAAGCAGGTCTCTGAAAACCAAAAATAATGACACACAAAAAAGTGGGGAAATGTTAAAAAGGCAATCAGGGCAATATGTAAGAGGTAAAATAGCAAATTACATGCAAAAAAGATGCTAATGGAACATTCATGTTCAAATTCTAATTGCCAGAGGCAGGAAACTGATTGTTGCAGTTCTCCCTGCAATCACTGCGCAGACCCTTGAAGGTGTTTAGAATTCTGTCTCCAGGACTGTGTGGCCACGGAGCAATAAGCCACGTACTGTTGAAGCACGAAGGGAAAGGCAGGTGGGAGAGGACGCAAACATTTCCCCAAATCTGCGCCCAGAGCATGTCATGACATTAATCGGCACACCGTTAATTAGGGTTCATTCCTACACTTGGATGTGTATCCACCCTGTGTTCCGTGAGCTGCAGTGGCTTCTGGTGGCATACCGGATCAAGTTCAAGGTTATGGTGTTAACCTTTAAGGCTCTAAACAGTCAGGGACCCAATGCTCCTTCGAAGCTGTGAAGTCTTGTTAGCAAAAATTCTACTTTGTGAGCTACGGATATTAAAGTTGTGAGCGAGTGATTTGGCTGCTGCATCAATTAGTTTGCTCTGGAGCCCTCCTTCCTGAGCTAAGACAAATATCTGTGAGCCGGAGGCTAAAAAAACTGTGTGCTGGCTCACACTACTATTTCAGCTTAGAGGGAACACCGCAGGGACCTACATATCTCCGGGACCGCCTCTCCTGGTATACCCGCCCAAAGGGTGTTAGGCTCAACTGATAAGAGCCTGCTGGTGGTCCCCCGGCCTGAGAGACATCCGACTATCCTTGACCAAGGCCAGGGCATTTCCGGCCCTGGCCCCAACCTGGTGGAACTCTCTGCCAAATGATATTCATTCCCTGCGGGACTTAATGCAGTTCCTCGGGGCTTGTAAGGCAGAGATGTTCCGCCAGGCGTTTGGTTGAGGACAGCGACGGTATCCATCTGGGCTTCTCCCCCCCCCCCACGAGGCAGTGGCCCACTCTGGCTGTCTTATCGCCATGTGACTGGTAATTGTGTTGTATATTCTATGGTTTTAAGTTTTTATTATAACTATGTACAGGGGTCATTTCGTAGAAAAAGAGGTGCAGGATCTCATTAGCATAACTCATTAGCATAACTTATTTGCATATGCCACACCCCCTGACATCACCGGAAGTGTGTCAGAAGGCAACACCCACCGCTCAGGCTCCACTGGACTGTTCTGGATTGCTAGCTATTTGGGGGGGGGGGACACACAGATCTGTCCTCGCAGAGGAGGGAGAGCTTGTACCTGAATAATACTTGGTCTTAAAGGTGCCACTGGACTGTTTTGGACCGGGG
>NW_015177050.1:551679-556111 GCF_001447785.1 Gekko japonicus
AGGAAGGAAGGAAGGAAGGAAGGAAGGAAGGAAGGAAGGAAGGAAGGAAGGAAGGAAATAATAGGAGAACTTTCGTCATTTCTACTGGCTTCTCAAAAGCCACATGGAAACACATGTGCCTGCCCACTGTTAGAGACGCCAATGTTGACGCCACATAAGACGCCAATGTTGGATCAGGCCAAAGGCCCATCCAGTCCAACACTCTGTGTCACACAGTGGCCAAAACTACCAGGTGCTATCAGGAGGTCCACCAGTGGGGCCAGGACATTAGAAGTCCTCCCACTGTTGACCCCCCCCCAAGCATCAAGAAGACAGCATCACTTGCCCCAGAGCCCCTATCTATACCTTGTGGCTAATAGCCACTGATGGACCTCTGCTCCATATCTATATATCTAATAGTCAAGTGGCCCCGTGAGTGCGGATCGCTAAATCAGCGCTCCGGGGCCACCCCCCGGGGCCCACCTGGGGGGCAGGGGGAGGTTTGTGCACATGTGGACCAGTCCCCACGTGTGCACAAAAATACTAAAAGTTGAAAAAAATTTCGGGGGGATGTTTAAATCCCCCGATTGCTGCCTCCTGTACAATGTCATAAACCTCCATCCATACTTCTTCAGGCACTCTGTCTATCAAATCTAGTCAAACCTATTGTTCACCTCCACTGTATATTCATCAGTGATATGCTCTGGGTCAAACCTGAATGGCCTAGTGGTTTAAGAACATAAGAACATAAGAGACGCCAATGTTGGATCAGGCCAAAGGCCCATCCAGTCCAACACTCTGTGTCACACAGTGGCCAGAAATACCAGTGCCATCAGGAGGTCCAGCAGTGGGGCCAGGACATTAGAAGCCCTCCCACTGTTGACCCCCCCCCAAGCACCAAGAAGACAGAGCATCACTTGCCCCAGAGCCCCTAGCTATACCTTGTGGCTAATAGCCACTGATGGACCTCTGCTCCATATGCTTATCTAATTCCCTTTTGAAGCCGTCCATGCTTGTAGCACCCACCACTTCCTGTGGCAGTGAATTCCATGTGTTAATCACTCTTTGGGTGAAGAAGTACTTCCTTTTATCTGTTCTAACCCGACCGCTCAGCAATTTCATGGAGTGCCCACGGGTTCTTGTATTGTGAGAAAGGGAGAAAAGTACCTCTTTCTCTACCTGCTCTTTCCCATGCATAATCTTATAAACCTCGATCATGTCTCCCCTCAGTCGTCTTTTCTCCAAGCTAAAGAGCCCTAAGCGCTTTAACCTTTCCTCATAGGGAAAGTGTTCCAACCCTTTTATCATTCGAGTTGCCCTTTTCTGCACTTTTTCCAAAGCTATAATATCCTTTTTAAGGTGTGGTGACCAGAACTGCACACAGTATTCCAAATGAGGTCTCACCATTGATTTATATAGGGGCATTATGATATTGGCTGATCTGTTTTCAATACCCTTCCTAATAATCCCCAGCATAGCATTGGCCTTCTTTATTGCAGTCACACACTGTCTCGACATTTTCAGTGAGTTATCTACTACAACTCCAAGATCTCTCTCTTGATCAGTCTCTGCCATTTCAGACCCCATCAATGTGTATTTATATTTAGGCTTTTTTGCTCCAAATGTGCATCACCTTGCACTTGGCCACATTGAACCCCATTTGCCATGTTGACGCCCACTTGCCCATCCTTCACAGATCCCTTTGGAGTGCCTCACAATCCTCCCTGGTTTTCACCACCCTGAACAACTTTGTATCATCCGCAAATTTAGCCACTTCACTGCTTACTCCCAACTCCAAATTATTAATGAATAAGTTAAAAAGCAGTGGACCAACCCCACTGCTTACCACCCTCCACTGAGAAAATTGCCAATTTATACTTCAGGATGGAAAATTCCTGGAAATTTGGGAGTGGAGTATGGGTTTGGTAAAGTTTGGGGAGGGGAGGGAGATTAGGAGGGTATAATGCCACAGAGTCTACGTTCCAAAGTAGCCATTCAGATTGCTATAGGGTTGCCAGTACACCCTGGCAACTGATAGGGGGTGGGGGGCAGGAAAACCAAGTGAGAAAACTAGGCCTAGGCCTGCGTCACTGGTAATATGGTGACGTCATTTTCAGTGCACACTGGTGAAGTGGGGATGCTCTGGTATTTGGGCTAAAATGCTATGGTAGAAAGCGTTTTTACCACAGAGTTTTCCCCAAGATACCAGAGTGTCCCTGTGTCACAGGTGATGGGTTGACATCAATCCTGGTGCATGCTGGAAGTGAGATCGCAGGGGTGCTGGTGATGCAGGCCGAGGCCTAGTTTTCCTGTTGGTAAGTCCCCCACCAGCCAGCTGATCAGTGTCGGAGGGCAGGGCCCCGAGCAAGAATTCCCCTGCCCCCGGCCGGAGCCTGGCAACTCTAGATGGTTGGATACTCCCTTTCTTTCTGGGCTTCTTTCTCCTTGGATTGGTCTGGGCTTCCCTTAGCTAGATGGTCCAGTTCTAAAGAAAAACTGTTCCTTTCGTTTTCAGTGAACAGGGCAAAAGTTCAGTTACACTGTTTCCTTGTAAGCGTCTCTTCTGCGTGTGTTCTGGCCACATTTTGTCCTAGGCAAGCATAGTGCACCTGTGAGCAAAAGGCTTAAGCAAGATTTTAGCAGTTCCTAACCACTCCTCTTCTATCTCCCTCCAGATTATCTCTGCATGTTGCTTCAAGAAGAGTTTCCTATTCTAAATAATAACTTTGTATAAGCTACTCTCTAACTGCCCAAAGTTTGATTCCAGTGGCACCTTTAAGACCAACAAAGTTTAATTCTGGGTATAAGCTTTCATGTGTATCTGAAGAAGTGTGCACATACATGAAAGCTGATACCCAGAATTAACCTTTGTTGGTCTTAAAGGTGCCCACTGGACTCAAACTTTGTTCTGCTGCTTCAGACCAACATGGCGATCCAACTGAGTCTAACTTTCCAGACATTCATGCCAGAGACCCTTTCTAGACACCTTGACCAGTTAAACCACTCATTTCTTGACTTCTCTTTCTTCTCATTCACATACTTATTGGAAGGTCCTTCAGCAACTAGCTCTGTCTGTTCCTTAACCACAGCTTAGCAAATTACTTTTGGGACAGATAGGTTGGGAACCTTCTTTTTTCTCAGCTACAACCTCTCAGCTTTCATTTCCTTATCTGATATGGGTTTGGAGTAGGGGTTCTTGGACCCTCACCCCAAGTGTGCTCCTGTTAAACTGGTTCATATTTGGGTGAACTACCGAAGAGTGGGTTTTCATAATGGCAGACCAGCCACCCAATGAGGACTCCTTGATATGGTCTAGCTCCTACAATCTATGAACTTTATAACAGAAGACATTAGCACAAAGCAGAATAGTGCAGTGGGTTGCCAACATCCAGGTGAGGCCTGGAGTTCTCCCAGAATTACAATTGATCTCCAGGCTACAGAGATCAGTCCCCCTGATGAAAAGGGCAGCTATTGAAGATAGACTCTATGGCAGGGGTGTCGAACTCATTTGTTGTGAGGGCCGGATCTAGCATAAATGAGACCTTGTCGGGCCGAGCCATGTGTGTCATAAAATGTAATGCCAGGTGGCGGAGATATAAACTTTATAAAGGACACAAACACAAAGGGTTCTTTTTACTTAAAATAAAAACATGCTTAAAACATTAGCACTCCTGCAATATTTTGTTTATTTCACAGTGCCTGATAACTGACACCTCTTGCTCTGAATTACTGCATCAAAATATCTGTGCTGTTGCAATGTTGAGTAGGCTGTTCAGGTATCTGTAAGCTGCAAACCTACGATGATGCAGCAGCAGCAGAACTGGAAGAAGAAGCAGAAGACAGCCAGTTCCACTGCGGGCCTGATAGAAGCCCTCCGGGGGCCTGATCCGGCCCCCAGGCCGCATGTTTGACACCCCTGCTGTATGCCATCACAGGCTGCTGAGTTCCCTCCCCTCCGCAAACTCTACCCTCACCAGGTTTTGCACCCAAATCTCCAGGAATATCCCAACTGAGAACTGGCAATTGTATTTACAGGCCCAGGCAGTAAAACTGTGTTTTGTTCATGGCTAGTGCAAGTCTGAAAAGTCAGTGAATTCCAAATTTTAGTATCCCACCCAGCTCTCCTCATCACCCCCAGTTTCTTACCTGCTCCTGCCCAAGGAAGTCTGCCCCATTTCCCTTGCCTGCTGGATTCCATCCTCTTGACCCACCCCATTCCTCCAGGATCTTGTCTTGACCGGGGTTTTTTCAGGCAATAAAACATGCAAAACTATGCCCTGGTTCAATGGTAAGCGTAGAGTCAAAGTGGACAATTCTGAATGCCAAAGCACCGGAAATAGAAAGACTCACCATTGGCTGGGTCGGTTTATCAACGGGCAAAAGGAGCAGTTGCCCAGGAGCCAGCACGATGTTTTTACCATATGGTTTTTGTTAAGTCCGTGCTTAACAATAA
>NW_015177051.1:0-32970 GCF_001447785.1 Gekko japonicus
TTAAAATATTTCTATACCACCTCTTCAGGATCCTGCTTAAGGTGGCTTACAGTGGAAAACCACAATCAACATAAAAACTGTCCATAAAACAGAAGCAGACCATTAAAAAGCTGATAAGACAAAACCCCTAATCAAAAACTGAGTAATAAGATGTGTTGTAAACTGGTGCCTAGAAGAAAGTATAATTAAGTAGGCAAGCCTCAAGTGGGAGAGTGTTCCAAAGGCAAGGTGCCACCACAGAAAATGCCCTATGCCACTTTATATCTGGTCCCCTTAGCATATTATTTTACACTCTGTTTTAGTAGTTTTGAAAGGTTGTAGTTGCTGCAGTTCATCTTTCTTAAAAACAACAGCTACCTGGTAATGTTTGTAGATATAAAATATTAACTTGGGAGAGAACTGTCATCCAGTTGAACTCTTTCTAGTGAAGTGGGATCTTCCATACCTAAGTATGCCTAAAACGTAGATATATTCAAGATTATGTTGCAGCACACGAAGAGGTAACTGAACAGGTAAAAGCAGTAGTTCTCTAACTTTGTACGTTGCATAAAATCATGTTGACTTGCTTGTCATGGAGTGTGGTAGGGGATTCAGAGGCATTGGGATGTATGTCTCAGTCTAATAGGTAGAGTGATTTATAATAATGCTAAAAAGAGAGCTGGAGTTAAGATATTAAACAGTATACGGTGTAAAATCCCTAAAGAAATAAATTAAAACCAGTAACACAATGATGTAAATGTTAAAAAAAATCATGACCATACAATGCAAGGAGTTCACATTAATAATAAAGCTCTGTTGGACAGGGCATCTGGAGATGAAGAGCGCCAGTTTGGTGTAGTGGTTAAGTGCGCAGACTCTAATCTGGGAGAACCAGGTTTGATTCCCAACTCCTCCACTTGTAACTGCTGGATGACCTTGGGCAAACCATAGTTCTGTCAAAGCTGTTCTCTCAAGGGCAGTTCTTGAAAGAGCTCTCTCAGCCCCACCTACCTCACAGGGTGTCTGTTGTGGGGAGGGGAAGGGGAAGGAGTTTGTAAGCTGCTCTGAGACTCCAAGTGAAGGGTGGGGTATAAATCCAATCTCTTCTTCTAAGATGGTTTTATGAAAGAGCATGGAGACTCCACATCCCTGATTGTTGAGCATATTTTTGTACTGCACTAAACTGGCTTCACATAGCTGAGATTGATTGCAACTTCCTCTGAAGTGCAAATCAAGTAATCAGTGATCAGATCTTGGATGACAGTGGCTTTTACATGGCAGTAAGAGTTCTTCTGGGAGAAGGATTAGAAAGGAGGACTCCTTTTCCCCATATCTGACATGTTTTATTCTAATGTCATCACTACCTCAGAATGTTCCTTGAAAAGTCAGTGCACTGGAATAGGAAAGCATTTTGCCAAGTTTATGCAAACACAGGCTATGGATTCAAAAGTTCTCTTCGACTCAGAAAAAAGTTTCTTTGTATCCTGCCCTGTGGTCTGAATATAATCCAGATATTTATCTGTGTTGTGCATGGGTTTGGGAGCATCTTAAAAATATTAGTAATAAAGTCATTGATTATTTTGCTTTAAAAGGCAAGTATTTAGGTATAGATACTACAATCACCAAGAGTAAAAAATGACTGAATGGCTAACAACAACGTCGCGCATCACTTCTGGTGACGTGCTGGCAGCGCGCGCACGCATCAACGGAGAGCTCCCAGAGCCAGTAGGAAAAATCAACTTGGCAACCCTAGTGGAATGGAATAGAAGGGTCACTTTCTATTTTGCTCTAGAAGCTAGATTTATCTCTCTTGTATGTATGGCAATGGCTTCTGACTAGATGTGTGTTTTTGACTAGGAAAATTCATAGGAAACTTGGAAAATATTACCTTTACTGAAGGCTTTCTTGAAAGCAAGGAGCATGGTGGATTTCTGTTTGTCATGCCAACTTTTCAGAAGCTGGATGATCTTGAGTTACCAAAAACACCATTCTTATGTGGCATTCTTATTCAGAAGCAGGAAGTACCTTGGGCAAAAGTTTTTCCTATTCGCTTGATGCTGAGATTGGGAGCAGAATATGGGGGTGAGTTTTAAGTGGACTGTGCTTAATCCCTACTACTCCAAATGCTCTAATCTTCTGAAAAACAATCGCATTTATCTCAGGTGTGATCCAGTATATATTTACATGAAATTTGTGACCATCTGCAGTGACCCTATGTTCATTTTATTTGTAACAATAATTAAAAATTCATAAGTGGAATGGATAATGGAAAGGAAGGGTCATAAAAACTAGTTTATTTCAGGTGTGGCTGCAGGTTTTCCCAATTTTTCTGTTGTGGATAGAGATGCACACTGTTTCCTTGCAAGAGTGTTGCCATGCAAAGAGATGATAAAGCTGCATTTAGGAAGTGTAGGGGGGCTGTAGCAAGAGTGGGGAGGCAGGGAAGTTCTGTGCCACTCAGGTTTAATAGGGTAAAACACATTATTTTTCAAGCTGTCTAGAATGGGGCCTTTTTTCATGGAGACTTATGAAGGAAAAAATGGCCACAATAAAAAGTGTGGTATGCTTGCTTGCTTGTGATTAATCTCTGACTCTACTCATGTGTGAGTGGGTGGGGCAGGCAAGTGAGCTGCCATCACTGCCACCTGGCTCTCCTTCACTTCCCCCACACACACCCTGTTTCTCTCCTCCTTTCCCCCTACCCCATTTCTTTTTTGCTGCCCTTCTCTCATGTTCAGTTTCTTAGTCTCATCCTTTCTCTCCCCCCCCCCCCAACCTGGCTGTTTTTCTTTCTTTATCTATACTGAGTGGGAGAGGAGGGCACCAGTTCAGGGGCAGTTGAGACTGATGGTGTGACCAGATGTGCCTGGCTGGAGGATGGGAGGAGCTATGATTGAGGCAAGTTATGGAACTATGAGTTTGGCAGATGAGCCTCTTGGAGTGGGGCGTTTGTCCCCTTACCTATTTGAGTCTGACATCACTGGATTAGACAATTTCAGGAAGCATAATGGTTCTTAGGAATATTATCCAAATGGATATGTCTATTATCAGAGAGGTCTTTAGCTTTGACTAGGAGATGATGCAAGAAAACCAGGAAAGGAAATAGCATTCATGTTTATTTGATGAGCATTCAGGAGTTTCTGACTTGCCATTTTTGGGGGGCAGCAGTCTAAACTAGGTAGACCTAGGTTCAGGTTTCCCCCACATTGTTTTTTCATTTTTCTTTTTACAGCTAACTATATGAAATCCTGAAGGTAGCCGAAGCTAACTGTAGTAAAGAATTTTAAATTCTTAAAATGTTAATTATGATATATTACAACCTGTTTTGGTAGTGTCTGTCTTTTTTTGGACATCTTCTAAAGAGTTGAGCAAAAGATCTTTTATAGAGGCTACCCTGACCCCAATGGAATTGGCTAAGAGAACTGTACAAGTTATTTTGGGGGGTGAACATTAATGGGATATGCAAGATAGAATGAAGGGAATCTCTTTCTAAGATAAATCAATTAAATGCTAAGGCATAAATTACCATATATCTGCTGGCACACATCTACATAAATACATCTATGCACTCATTTTTTAATGTTTCTGTCTCCTTTTTTTCTTTAATTTGTCAGCTTCTCATCTCAAGACTTAGACATTTATGCTACTAAGAAATTAGTGCATTCTGTCTTTCTTTTTCTTTTTGCTAGTATACCCAACTCCTTTAACAAGTATTCGACATAGAAAGCCCCTGTTTGGAGAGAGAGGACACACGGTCATGAACTTGCTTGTTGTGAGTAAATGATTTTACTTGTATTTAGTTGTTTCACTATTCCTGAGATTAAAGTTGCTGCATTAGAAAAGGAATCAGAATTCAGTTTTAAAACATTTCCATCTGTGAACAAGAATTATAGGAATGTGTCGTAAGATGAACGAGACAAAAGCAAATATGTTAGGTTTAGGAATTAATCCAGAGGTTAAAAAAAATGAAATGGGGGGGGTCTTCAAACTGTAGATTGGGACCCAAAAGTTATTTGTGACTCACTCAGATGGGTTGCAAGGCCAAGAAGTAGGACAGGGTGAGCCGGGAAGAGAAGATTCTGGAAGACTTGATGGCAAATTTGAGATTGCTTCTGTGTAACTGTGAAAACCCCATGAAACGTTGCTCAATAATGCTAAATAATTAAAAATCAAATATCAGTTTGTTCAGTGTCAGCTGATATTCGATTCTTGCATTTCATGTTAGGGAGGAGGAAGATGCTCTGCTTTCACTTGGCAAGTGGGTCCTGAGAAGTACACTAAGTTCAATAGTGGGTCCCTCTGTCTCCATGAACTGTCAGTTCCATACAGATACTTTAGTTTTTATTGGGTGCTGATAACTTTAATGTATTTAAATGCAATTCTGAATCATGTTAATCATGCAATTCTGAATCATTCAATTCTGAATCATGTTAATCATGTGGGGTCTACAATGATGGTATAAATTAAAGCTGTCTTGGTGTGTTGTCCTAAACAGTGTTAAATAAAAATTCAGTTAAACTTGGCATTTTACGGGGCAGAAGAAGCAAAATCTATAACTAAACAAGAGATGGTTGTCTTTTCAGCTGTGCTTTGAAGAGAGGATTTGCATCATCACTCTATGACGGTTTTTCTTCTTCTTAACTTTCTCACGGAGGCTTCCAGGCACTTTGGGCTTTTTCTGAACTCTGTGCTTTATCTCCATGTTCACAGCTTCTTTCCCACCCTTTGTGCTTAGCATAGGTCAATGTGCACTGGACAGATTTTGTCCCAGTGATACCATAAAGTTTTCAGCATGAGAGCTCAGCTAGTAAACTTGTCTACTCTTTAAGTCCTCGGTGTATGTAGAGCGGGGGCGCGCCGCAACCACGTCACCCGGAAGTGACGCAACCACGTTGGGCACGCCGGGGGTGGGGCCACAATCCTCCCAACGCGGCTGTGTCACTTCTGGGTGACGTGCTGACGCCGGGCACGTTGCATGCTTTGGAGGTGGGGTTCCCCTCCGGGGCCCGATCTGCTGGCGGGGGGTAACGGGCCTCTCGGGCGGGGGTTTCCCCGCCCCCCGGGGGGACTTGGCAAGCCTACTACTCTTACATCTACTGTTATATATCTACTTGTCTAAACTTAGATCTACTCTTGCTCTGATCATTTAACTAGAAGGCAGGCAATTCCTTGTAGATTCATTCTAATGGTTAACTTGCTTCAGTGCTGTGGATTCTATCAATCTGTTTGGTTGATGGCAGAGCCTTCTCTCAGTATGAGGTGCCTTCTAGTGGCAGAACGTGTCTCTTCCGACACCCAGAGCCTGCTTGTGTAAGATGAAGGTGCTGCTGTTAGGGGAGCAAAATCCTAGGAGCAAGCTGCAAGTATTTTGTTCACAGGGAACAATAACACAGCTTTTCTGGTCAGTGGGTTATAGTTCTTGTCTCAAGATTGTTGAACTTGCTGGTAGAATGTGAATATTTCTTTGTATGTCATGAACAGTATCCATGCAGTTCAAAATTAAACATCAAGATATTAATCAAGTTCATATTTCGTTGCAGGATCTTAGGAATTATCAGTATACCTTGCATACAATAGATAACTTATTTATTCATATGGAAATGGGTAGAAGCTGTATTAAAATACCTCTGAACAGATATAATGAGGTAAGTGTAGTTTCTAATGAGGGCCTGGACAGGTGCTACTTTTGCACTTCCTCTGCCTTGCAGTTTCTCTGTCTAGCTCCCCAAGAGTTTACTTGTATCAAAGTAAACCATGTTTAATACAAACTAGTTGCAGACAGAACGTGGGGTTTGAACATTCATATCTTGGGTTAGAAGACTGATTAAAATTAGTACAGACATCAGTAAATTGTGCAAGATCTCTATCCTTCCAGCCATGATAAATGGTTATGCTATAAAGGTTTTCCGTGCTAGAATTATTATTTTTTTGCCTTGAATTGCTGAAAACGTCTTTGCACTGAATTCCTGTTGTGTTGACTCACTGCTTTTGCACTAACTGGCAGACTGGGTCCAGGAGACAGTAAATGCCTCCCAGAACTGGTCACCCCCACCTTGAAGTGAACAGTGATGCACCTGTTCCTAAAGAAACCTGCTGTGAGGCCAGGAGAGTTGAATGACCCTACTGGTCACAGGACTGAAACCGCTTTAGTCACCGTAGTGGGTGACTTCTGCTGGGACATGAATAGGGAAAGTGTGACCCTGTTAATTCTCCTGGACCTCTCAGTGGCTTTTGATGCCATAGATGATGGTATCCTTCTGGTCCACTTTTGGGGGATGGGAGGCACTGTTCTGTGTTGGTTTTATCCGGAGATTTGGGCTGTTGCCAGCAATATGCGGATGACTCTAAGCTCTATATCATACTTCCAGTAGATCCTGGGGAGGCTGTGGAAATCATGAACAGGTGCCTGGAGGCAGTTTTGGGATCTCTGAGGGCTAACAAACTGAAATTTAACCCCAACAAAACAGAGGTGTTGCTGAGATATCTCCTGCTCTGGATAGGGTTGCATTCTCCCTGAATCAGCAAGTTTGTAGCTTGGAGGTGCTGCTGGACATGGGCCTCTGTTTGAGAAACAGGTGGAAGTGGTGGCTGGGGGTGCCTTTTGCTAGCTTCAGCTGGTAAGCCAGCTTGCATCCCTTCCTAGAGGGAAGGATCCTGCCACTGTGGTACACGCCATCTAGATTAGATTTCTGCAGTATTTGGGGCGGTCCTTGAAGACTCTCTGGAAGCTACAGTTGTTACAGTATGCTAGAGTCAGGATGCTGACTGGAGTGAGTTATAGGAATCATATCACTACAGTCTGTTCCATCAACACTGGCTTCCATTTTGCTTCCAGGCCAATTCAAGGTGCTAGTATTGAAAGTTCTATGTGGTTGAGGCCAGCACAATTTAAGTACCATCTTCTCTCATGTGAACCTACCTGTCCTCTCCAGTCATCTTTGGGGACCCTCCTACCTGATGCTAGATGGGTGGCAACTTCTTGGTCATGGCACCAAGACCTTGGAACTCCCTTCCCATGGAGATTCATGTCTACCACTATTGTGTTCTGCCAATGGTTGGAGACTTTTTTGTTTCATTTGACATATCTCCAATAACTGTTACTGTCCCTTCTCCCTGGTTGTGGTGTTACATGGCTAATATGTTTTGAATTATTTATTTTATATATAATATATTTTAAAAGCTCTTTGAATGCTGAAATATTTTGGGGACCCTATTTAAGTGTGACCCTGTTAATTCTCCTGGACCGCTCAGTGGCTTTTGATGCTAGATGATGGTATCCTTCTGGTCCACCTTTGTTGGATGGGAGGCACTACAGTCTGTTCCATCTACACTGGCTTCCATTTTTGCTTCCAGGCCAATTCAAGGTGCTAGTATTGAAAGTTCTATGTGGTTGAGGCCAGCACAATTTAAGTACCATCTTCTCTCATGTGAACCTACCTGTCCTCTCCAGTCATCTTTGGGGACCCTCCTACCTGATGCTAGATGGGTGGCAACTTCTTGGTCATGGCACCAAGACTTTGGAACTCCCTTCCCATGGAGATTCATCTGTCTGCCACTATTGTCTTCTGCCAGTGGTTGGAGACTTTTTTGTTTCATTTAACATACCTCCAATAACTGTTACTGTCCCTTCTCTCTGGTTGTGGTGTTACATGGCTTATATGTTTTGAATTATTTTATATATAATATACTTCAAAACCTCTTTGAATGCTGAAATATTTTGGGGACCCTATTTGGGTGGATAGGTCACATAGTATGTTTTAAATAAGAGCAGAAAGCAGTATTCATACTAGGGATGCAAATGCCCTGCTGAGTTTCTAAAAACATGAATATGGGCGGCTGAGCAAAGTTTGTAGGCCTCATGGTGTCATGATATTGGAGGAAAGTTTAAAAGACTGCTGTGTGTCTTAAATATTTTCCCAAATGGTATACCACAGTATACGGTTAAACATGTGCTCCTGTAGCATTCTGTTATGCCAAATCCATTGTATTGCATGAGAGTGACCTACACTGTACCAGACAGAAATGGCAGTATGGATCTTCTTTAAAAGGGATGTGACTGTGAGGTATTATTATTATTATTTTAACATTTTTACCCCGCCCTCCCCGCAAGCGGGCTCAGGGCGGCTTACAAGAGGGCATTAAGAAATTGATGTAGATGGGTTAAGTGTAGATAAATAATCTGTCTGTAGCAACCTAATTTAAGACTTGGCTAGTGAAATAAAGGAAGGATTTTATATAGGAATTCTTAGTAACATTTCTATAATTGCAGGTGATGAAAGTTATGAATACTTCTAATGAACATGTCATTAGCATTGGAGCGAGTTTTAGTGCTGAAGCAGATTCTCACTTAGTTTGTGTACAGAACAGTGATGGAGTCTATCAGACACAAGCAAACAGTTCGACTGGACAGCCAAGGAAAGGTAAATGTCTTATATTAGTTGATTTTTTAAATTAAAATATTTATATCCTGCCTTTCCTTCTGACTCAAGACAGTTCCAAATCATAATTGAAAGCATTACAATTTAAAAACAAAATAAAACCACAAATGATCGTTCACCTTCCAAGCACATATGCTGCAGATTTTTGTGTCTGGGGTGTGGAGCCCTTTGGCTGACCTGGATGACCCAGGCTAGGCCAGTCTCAGAAGTCAATCAAAGTTGGCTTTCATTTACTTAGCAGATGGGTGTCCACCAAGGAAGTCCAGGGTTGAAATGCAGAGGCAAGCGGTAGCAGCCTGTCTCTGTTCATCTGTTACCTTGAGAACCCTAAGAGGTCACTATCAGCTGTGACTTGACAATAGTTTCCATCACCAGGAAGTAATCACGTTCCTTGTTTCATAACAGAAAATAGACAAATAATCAGTAAGCAGCATTTTCCCACATAGTGTTTTAAATTTGTATCCTGTCTAGTATGTTTGAGCCCTTTATTTTCTTAATGCTGACTGTCAAATTTTTGTTTAACTTGAAATGTAAGACTTGATTTTGATTCTAATTTCTGCAGTGTGTGAGCTGGCACTTCATACACTGATGAGAAATTTTCCCAACCTAGACTTGTTTTTCTACGACAACAGGATTTGTAAGCACTATATGTAGCACAGCATTTAAAATACTTTAAATATAGTGTGGTTGACTGAACTGTGTGTTGTCTGTTTAGTTACAGGGGCAAGCTTTGTCGTGTTCAATGGAGCCCTAAAAACATCTTCTGGATTCCTTGCTAAATCCAGTATTGTTGAAGGTATTGATTGTCATGATTCTAGAACGAAAGTAGTAGTTCAAATTGTGATAATTATTGATACAGGAACCTCTTGTTTGGAGAGGAGGGGTGGAATAAACTTTGATTAATTAACTTATTTATTATACTTGTAGTTCTCCTGTCTTGCCGAGACTCAAAGCAGGTTCCAAAACTAGGAAAACAGTGTGAGAAAGAAAACAGTATAAGATATTGCAAACCAGATAATCCACACAATAAGCAGTGCAGTGAACTACAACCCTGATTCCCTTTATTAAAGCACCCTCCTGAAACACTTCCATTTTACACAGTCTATGGAACAATAAAAGTAATAATAGGTCATTCTAAGCATTTTTCTTCTGTATAGTCCTCATTACTTCTATTGAAACAATGTATACAATTTTAATACAAATCTTAATCAGCTACTTACAGCTTAAGCTCTTTTTGTGTAATGTTTCATCCCTACTTTATTTGTGAAATCTGAGTCATGATAGTTACAAGTGAAAATACTGAATCCTGGGCTTCCGGTTTATGGCGACACACAGGCAGACACATCTCTTGGACATCCCGGGGATGTAAACTGCACACCAGTGTGTGGGAGTGGGTCCGACGTGTCGCGACCCCCCCGGAGCCTTGGTAAAAGGCTCCCAGCCAGGGGGCTTTTGAGGGGCGACCTCTTTGATGGCCGAAAGCAGGAGAATTGAGGCGCCCCTCCGCCCTGAAGGTTCTGCCACTGAATGACCGCATGGTACGAGTGCTGCTGACCGGGACAAGCGTTGGAGATCGGGCGAAATAAATGATGACGAGCGAGGCCGAATGGCCAACAACGAACTGTGAGTCGGGTTGAAGCAAGCATGAAGATATAAAAAGAAGCTGCCCCCCCCAAAGAGTGATGGGAAAGCGAGTGGGGAAGGGATCCCTCCCAAACGCATAGACGAAATACAGAAGGAAAGAGGGGGGAGCGGAAAAATAAGCGACTAAAACTGTTTTAAGAGACTTACCAGAGCGCAGAAAAGCGTTTGGGCAAATATCAGAGACTTTAGCAACTTCTTTGAAAAGTAAACAAATCCAAAAAGATGGCGTGGAAGAAACCGGAGAAAGAGAAGCTGTTGAAATCGAAACTAGGGGCCAGTCCTAGAACGGATGAGGTCACTGAGCTCTCAAAACTCTTGGTTGACTCCCTGCGCCCCTGCTGGACAAGATCACTGGCATTAAACAACAACTGTCAGTAATTGGGCAGAGTGTCTCAGCGCAGCAGATGCAACTGACTCAGTCCTTAAAAGCAACAGAGCAAATGGGAGAGAAGGTGAAGGAAATGGACGTCACTACTAAAAAAGTTAAGAAAAAGGTGCAAAAGCTGGAAATGAAGCAAGCTACAGAAGAGTCAAAGCTTTTACAGCTACAAATGGATAAAGCAAATTTGGTCCTACGGTTTCAAGGGGTCCGGGAAATTGAAGGAGAGAATCTGAAGCAACGGCTGAGTAAAGCAATAGCCCCAATGACAGATTTAACAGCGGAATACCTTTGCAGCGAGATGGATGTGGTCTACAGGTCCTATTCATCGTACATCAAGAAAAATAATCTGCCTGGGGAAATAGTGGTCAGATTCTCAAAGAGACATATGAGAGATGCTATTTTGAAAGCAAATTCGGGAACACCCTTGAAAATTGGGGGCAATAATATCAGGATTTTAAAAGATATTCCATTTGATATAAGACAGAAGAGAAAGAACTATAAAGAATTAATCCTTTTCTTACAAACAAATGGCATCCGTTACAGGTGGTTAACCCCAAAAGGTATCATTTTCAAGCTCAACGATAAAGAAGAAAGGATTGACTCTGTTGAGGATTAGAAAAGATAAGAATAAATAAGGGCTGAAGGACTCTGATTTGTGCCTGAAAAAATGTTGAAATAACTTGGGGATGCTCTGGGAATTTCTTTAAACAGTTAAAGGGATGGTTAAACGATAATTAATCTAGCATAACCGACTAAGTTCATTGTATTATTACTAGCTTTTTGAAAATAGCATGGTGTTAAGCTGATGTATGATCTCCTACTCTTTGGTTTTTAGTTAGTTGTGGGTCTTTTTTCTTTATTCCCTAGATGTACTTCCCTTTCCTCTATTTTCTGTTGTAGTTTGGTAGTCTGAAAAAAAACCCCAATAAAAACCTGCCCCCAGGGGGATGATAAAAAAAAGAAAAGAAAATACTGAATCCTTTTCTGCACATCATTTCTGAAAACGCTTTAGTAGATGTGAGTTTAGGAGTATAAGCTTATTAATGTCTCCTACATAAGCATCATTGAAATAAATTGGAATTAAACAAGAGTTTTTTTGCTTTGTAGCATCCAAATCATAGCGTTATGCACCTGAATCAGTTTTTAAAATTAAACTGTTGCAAAACTTAAGTGTTTTATGTTCAAAAAAATAACTTTTCTTTTACAGATGGATTAATGGTACAGATCACTCCAGAGACGATGGAGGGGTTACGACAAGCTTTAAGGGGGAAAAAGGACTTTAAAATTACATGTGGCAAAGTAGACTCAGGTGATCTGAGAGAATATGTGGACATTTGTTGGGTGCAGAATGAAGAGAAAACAAATATGAGGTATGATGAGTTTTGAGAATTTTGGAGGGCTAAAATGTATAATATTGGGCAACTGATTGAGTAAAACTAATTGGCATTTTATTTAGTATTTACATAATTTTGCGAACTTCTGTTTTCTAGCTTGGTGCTGAGTTTGATGATATATTAGGGATCAAAATCTAGCTTTCCATTGTGCACAAATCTAGATATCTTAAAGAATTTCTGCTGGTAGATTATTCAAAACTACCGCAAGAATATTTGTGCTGTTGTCCTTCTATGAATACTATAAATGCTAAATTAATCTGTAAAATCTGTTGAATAATATTAAATTGAGCAATAAGATTAAAGGCTAGGTCTGTTAAGCAGAGGAGTTGTGCTCCAAAAGGGGGAAAATGATTCCACCTGAACAAGGCTCTTTGCTTAGTGGAAGGGTGGCACAGGATCCCATCCATATTGATTAGTAAAACTGTCACACAGGGAACCTGACTCTAAAAGTGTAGTATTGTAACAGTCCTACATAATGTATACATAACTGGAATATGTTGAATGGGAAAGCAGTTATTGTGAGTTCAGATTTAGCATCCTAGTGCACTAAAGAGATGTGTGTGTGTGCATTTTATTTATACCTCAGTGTTAGAAATGGAGGTGTCCCCTGTTACGCTCCTTATGTCATCCAGTAAGACCTAGGTTGTCATGATAGCTTACCATTGGGTGTAAAAGTGTTGCCGCTGAATGCTAGATAAGTGATGCCAGATGTTTCTCAGCAGTGTCCACCCTGTTTGTTTCTAGTGCAGCATCAGCCAAGACTTTGGTCAGGGAACAGAAGCGGCCATAGTAACTTTGGTTAATATCACCTCTTCACATACTTTGTCAGAGTCTTAGCTTCAAGTGTACCTACCAGATGTTGGGTACATTGGACAGACTGTGGATTTCATTAGTGTACCACCCATCCATTGCCAGAGAGTATCTCTACCTGAACTTGTGGTAATGCTAGCTTTGATATTAAGGACCCAAGGATTTTGATGCTCAGGGACTTCAGCTGCTTTGAAGGAATTCCTGACTATCTTTGGAATTTTGGTTGTCATGACTGAGGCTCAGATCAAAGCCCCAATTCATCAGTGAAATACAAAGATGACTTGGGCAGTTGGTACAGTAGAGGCCAAACATTCTGTCCTCTCTTAAGAGCTTGCTTGGCCTTTTGTTTTTCCGAGAAGCTTGGAAGTATGAAGCAAGCTTATCTTTAGAACCTAAGTAGAGAATAACCCATGACAAGCAGGATTGAACACAGACTAGAGCAAATCTTCATGACTACCCTGTGGTAGTGATGGTGCTGAAGCAGCAGTGTTTCCCTGCAGTCACTGTGTCCGTAACAAAGCTATGCAGTGGAGCCATTCTGTGTAGTGATATGTCATAAGTTGGATCAGTTCAATGCCCACTGTGAATTATTCGCTAGGGATCTGATGGATACAGTTGTCCATATTCACGAGGGCTTAAATACCACTAGTTAGCACATATTCAGAATGTTTACAGACCACAGTCTAGTCATATTGCTTGGATGAGTTTTAGTTCATTATTACAGCTGGAGGATAGGTAATCTGCATGGAGCTCTGCATTTTACCACACACCAGTCCCCAACCCTTGTTACCATGGCTGTCTGCAGGTACTTTGGGAATTTGGAGAAAGGGCCATCATGGAATGGGTCCAAGCACAAAATGGTTGGGATGAATCATTAAAATATTAACGATTTCTGTAGAACATTGGGTTGTTTAAAAATGTAATTGAAATTTTAATTGTAATTTTGCTTTGTACGGTTCCTTGGAAGGTTTATGCAGAGAGTGTGCATGTGTGTGTATATAACCTCAAGCATGTTCACTTTATTATGGCTGTAGTATTCCAAGTGGACAATACAGAAAAATGTAAGCTGTTGTCACAAAATTGCACACTGAGAATGCATATTGTGTATGTCTTGAAGATTTTGACTAAGATTCAAAGAACAGCAGAAGTGGTTGAAGAATCTAAAGGGGCTTGTTTTCTCAAAAGTAGCCCACTCTCTGTGCTGAATAGTGAACTACCGTTTCTAAAGTAGTCTGAAAAACATTTTCTGATATTGCATCAGCTATTCAAAACAAAAACAGTCCAGAATTCCACTGGCCTATTACAAGGCTGGTTACGCAGCTTTTTGGATCCTGGATACTTGATTTAAAAAAATTAAATGATAAATCAGGGTACACTGTGGAACATAACTACTTAATCTGTCACATAAAGTCATGCCCAAAACGTTTTTCACAGTGTATAGAAGAAGAATTGATGTTTGTACCCAACTGGTGCAATTAATGCAGTGTTAATCTTCATAGAATTACAAGTCCAATAGATGGAAAGTCAATGGAAGGAACTCAGAATGAAAAAATAGTTCAAGAAGGAGATTTTGAAATGGATGGAAAACTTATAAAATGTACTGAGGTAAGTAAATGTTGCTTTTTTTGAAAGTAACAAATATTCCCTTAAGATTAAGGAATGCTATTAGAAATATTGTCCTAACCTGGATGTTGGAGGCTGGCCCGATCTCATCAGATCTCAGGAGCTAAGCAGGCTTGGCCCTGCTTAGTATTTGGATGGAAGGCACCCAGAGAAGTCCAGGTTTGTTACACAGAGGCAGGCAATACCAAACTGCCTCTGGATGTCTATTGCCTTGAAAACCCTACAGGGCTGCCATAAGTCAGCTGCAACTTGATGGCACTCTTCAGCACCATTAAAATGTACACTATCTGTTGTATATGTCGTGTACATGCTCTGTCCCCTCATCTACTGTCCCAGTGCTTACAGTTTGTCTGGTGATATTTCTTTCATACAGCTGTAAATATATGTGTGAAACAGCAGGTTCTTTGTCTTTAGCCCAACTAAATTCCAGTTTTCTTCTAATGAGTAATTGGACCGCTAGTATCAGAACTACGTTTTGTTCCCTGCCTTTGTTTTGGAAAGCACAAACACTACTTGGCCTTGAGATCTCAATAGTAAACACATACTTCATCTAGCATTATTTTTACTGATTGAATGTCAGTATTCAGATTTTACTGGCACACATCCTAATACCATAGCACAGTCGTAGTTTCTATGTGTGAAAGGATTCAGGTTAGCAACACTAACAAAGGCCTGGATAACTGTCCCTATGCATGATACCCTACTTTTTCACATCTGCTTTTTCTGCAGGATGTTCCCACAACTTTTACCATGTAATAGGTTCCTTTATCTGTTGGTTATCTCTGTTAAGTGTCTTTTTCTTACCTATCCAAAAGAGCAGGTAATAGGGTAGTGCATAGGTTGGGGTCAGAAACTGGGCAAATCCAAGAACTTTTACAGGATGAAGGTTACATCAGTGCAGAAGCCCAGGTATCAATGTCCCCTCTAAGCTATGGAGCCTTGTGAGCAACAATTCTACTTTGTGAGCTACTAGCATTAAAGTTGTGAGCAGGTGATTTGGCTACTGCATAATTAGTTTGATATGGAGCAATCCTTCCTGAGCTAAGACAAAAATGAGTGAGGCAGAGGCTAAAAAACTGTGAGCTAGCTCACACTAACTCAGCTTAGAGGGAACACTGCCAGGTATCTGTTAGATAGTTACAGAATTCTTGTAGGTCTGTATTCACCCTCCTGTCCTCCCCCTCCCCATCTAGTTTAAATTGGATTTTTATGCTGCACTGTACTTGTTAACGTGTGCTAATAATAGCATGCACATGTATAAGCATATTAGGGAGGTTATGGTCTGGGAGCAAGGAGCCAGTGGTAGCATGCCTTAGTAGAAAAGAGAGCAGCAGTGGAAAATGGTATGTCAAGATGTGTATCTTTAGGATAAGCTACATTTTTAAAAGTAGTTTTTAAAAAGTACTTTAGATTTCATTATACATTTCTCACATCCATATAATCCTTTTACAATTTTTAATTGAACGCCAACACAGTGATTCTTAATGGGATCTGTCCATGAATCAGGGTGGTGGTGTTCATAACTTCAGGGGTCAAATGGGGTAGCGGTCAGAATTTTAGGCAGCCCCTTCCCCCCAGTTGCAGTAACTTCTGCCAGCTAGTGGAGGAAATCTTGGATTTTACCCCCAGGATGGGATAATTCTCTCCCATGGCCTTAAAGCAACAAAGCATATAGGAATCAAATTTAACATTAAGGAGTTGGCTGATAGACATCAGGAATGTATAGGGATCTCATCGAATGTGTGTGAGATTTTTATATCATATGTGTATATGATAAATATACCTATATAAGTGAAGTTATTTCATCCAGAGATCTGTTTTTATGTCCTTATTTGTTTACTTGGAGGTATTCTATTATGAAGTTGCCTATTTGGAGGGCAGTAGTGAGTTAAAGGTTAAGAACCACTGATCCGGTATATCTCTCACTGAGCACTGCTTAAGGGATGTTATGCTGTTGCAGTAATTGTCTTGCTAACTTGGGGGGGGTAGCCTACCACTGCTGACTATTCATTAATTACATTTCAGGTGTTCTATCTCGTAAAGGCTAGTGAACTGTGCAGCCATCCTCCTTACCAATTTGCTAAAGAAATTGCATTGGCTTGCTGTGCTGCTCTTTGCCATCATCTCAAAACACTGAAAAATAATGGAATGAACAAGATAGGTCTTCGAGTCTCCATGGATACTGACATGGTAACTGCTAAAATGATACAGTTATACATCAGCATGGTGGATAATATAAAGCCCATTTGGATTGTAAGTTGCCATTTAGAGGTGAAAGGAAAGGAGTTCAGCAGTGCTACTAACAGCTTGAGAGCTGTTCAGCTTCCAGGTGGGCCAGCCCCTCTGCCAACTCCCAAGGGCTAGTTAGGTGTGTTTAACTTGAGGAAAGGCAATAGGAAATGCCAGACCATATACCATTATCTCCTAACTGTTGTGCTTAAATCTTGGGGTTTTTTGTAAATTGTTTTTCATTTAGGAAAAGTGACATACACATGTCTTTAATGAAGTCAAATTCAGTTCTCCTTATAAAATGAACTCACAACATAATCATGGGGAGAAAATTAGCCTTCAGTTTTTGACTCGTTATACATTGTGTACCTCATGCATTGTCTGCCTAGTATTGTGTAGCAGTTGTTGTCACCTCAGCATATACCTTATTTCATCCATAAGTGGACAAAACAACCTAACCATTCGCAGGGGATGATAGCAAATACTGGGAGTTTACTTCCCTGGCCTTCCCTGTTGTCAGTCGCTACAAATTGCTGCAGGAGAAATTAGTGGGACTACCTAACACCATTCCTTAGCCAGCGACACAACAGCTGCTGGGGGGCTGTGATGCCTCTAAACAAGTTCTTGATCTTTGAGGAAAGACACAGGCTCTCCTCAGTTGCAGCTGTCATCTGCTGTGTTGCAGATCTGCATTACTGTCTGCCAGCTGCCTGAAAAGCTTTTTCTGTGACACACAGTAATATGCTTTTTTAAAACTCCTTTTCCTTGTCCAGTTTTTTTTTCTTTTTAAAATGTTAAACTGTCATTGTAAATGGCTTAAACCGTTAAGATCAGAATACACATCAGAATAAGCAATGGCATGTTTTTTTTCATTTTTAGGTGGAATACCAGGCAGGCTCTGGAGGCCAGCTTTTGCCTCAGCATTATCTGAATGATCTGGACAGTGCTTTGATTCCTGTGATCCATGGTGGGACATCAGATGCCACAAAACTACCACTGGAAATTGAATTGATATTTTTTATTACCGAATCTCTCATGATGTAATTGATATGTATATCATGCTGTAGTGGACTGAATTGCTAGCACTGACCAATACCAAAGCAGTTGCATTACACTATGGTTGAAACATTCAGGTTTATCTTTTAAAAAGCCAATGATTTAGTAATACATCTTTAAGAGAGTATTTTGCTTTTTAAAAAGCAAATATGTTCTTCTTTAACCTCAACCTGAAAGCTGAATTTAAAAACATAGGGTTTTGTAGTGTTCTGAAACTTTACACTTAATACAGACACTGTAAAAGTAAAACAAGCATGTGTAACAATATTGAAGGATACCCATATCTGTCTTTCTGTAATAAGTGTTTATGATTGATGCAAATCTCATGTTGATTTCATCCGATTGAGCCATTCTTAGGTAATGTATCATTTCCCCCAGGATGAGCATATTTAAGTTAAGAAGAGTTTCTAAGTCTTGCAGTTGAGATTTAAATATTGAATCTGTTAATTACTAAAGAACAGGCATATTTTAAATGTCTGATAGTTTGCACAACTGTTTTGCCTGTATGAGAGAAACAGAACATGTTTCTGCCAGGTGTGATAATTTTGTAAGACTTCATATTTGCAACTGTCTTGATTTTAAATACATCAGGACATTTGAAGTATATAATGGTGCTTCAGAATCTTAAACAGTGCCCATCTAATCACTCTTTGAGTAGCTAACTTTGTTATATATTTATAACAGATTTGTTGAACATAAGGATACTCTTTGTATTAAATACATAGTCTTTTTTTCCTTCTGTGCTCTGATATACAATTGTTTCTTGGATTTTCCAAGAATAAGTAACAAGCTAGATGACCCTTAAAGTAGTCATCCTGTAGCAATGAATCAGGCATAAAGCCTGTCTGTGCTCTCTTCTCTAATTTTTGAGAATTTTCTCTTGGTAGCCCTGTTTATTTTTAGAGAGAGCAATGTATTAAGTGTGAATTTTCATGAACTTTGCTGTAACATACTTGAGGTTCTTTATACTGTACTTATTTTTATACTGGGGATATTTGCAGTAAAAAAGCATTTATGTAAAGGAAAATTATTGAAATTAGTACCTAATTAACCTAAAGTTTGATAAATTGCTTAATTTGTTTTAGACAGAAGCAAATCATGTGTGTGATTTCTTTCATTAAAATGTTATAATATTTTACTGTGACGTTAGTATGTTTTAATCTCTAGATGCCTTTCTGATAGTCATAGGGCATATTTATCCAAAATACATCAAACTAAAAATAAATGCATATCTAAAACACTTGACTGCACTTTTTTAGGATAGTGTAGGTATTTAGCAGATTGAAGAGAAGATTTTGTCCAAGAATTATCACCAAGTCAAAGCATTCTTTTATATTAAGAACTATAATTCTGTGGACCAACTAAGGATTACTATAACACTCTGCAAAAACTCCATACCTAAGTGCTGGATATTGGTGAATAGAGGAAGGCAGCTGCAGCAAAGAACGTTAAGAGTTGACCCATGATAAATAATTATGGCTTGTACAACATACTGTATAGAAGCAATTTTAACCCATTTTGACATAACACGTTTATGTGATCTTGGAAACTGATAATTTCAGTTTATAGATAACAGCACTACACTGTTTTAGTACAGTGTTATAAAGATGATTAGAATCCTTACAAATGTATAAATATTAATTTTTTTATAAATAAAGCTGGCAAGTGCTTAACAATGAGACAACTTTTACAAGGTCTTGATAGATCACCTGAATTTAAAAAAAAATCATTTTAGCGTCTGATATCATTTGTACCATCATCCTATCAACTGTTTCAAGTTTCCAAAAAGTAAGCATAAAAGATCTTTTTAAAAGGTGAACAAATGTTATGGCTTCTGATTTACTTCTGTGCCCATTTTAAACTGCTGATGTTGACCTTTCAGTCCTATACAGCTTGGGACTTACATTCCTTGAAGACTGCCTACTCCTATATGAACCTTTCTTCAGGGACCTTGCTTTGGTGCCCCATCAGAGGTTAGACGGTTGGCAACCTGAAATTTGTCTGTCCCCCCCTCTCACTCTTTTTCTGCCAGTGGGTGAAGACTTTTTAATTTTGTCTGGTGTTCCTTGGTTAGCCCTCTTCCTTGTTTGTTTTAATCATTGTTTATATACTGTTAGCCAAGTGTGGCCACCATCTGCAGATATCTAAATCAGCAGATCGGGCCACCTGGAGGCTAAAGAGATTCTTCTGCAAACTTGGGGCACCCCCATAGATTTGTAGAAAAATCTTCAATCAAATACACAGGGGGATTCACATTCCCCCAAAAGTAAAACAGAATTTTCTGCAGTGGTGGCAAAGCATCCTGTGGCATCCCAGGCCCAGTGGAGGTGGCGAAGCAGGCCTGGGGCTGCCCTGGGACCAGAGGTGGCTGCAGGAGAACCCAAGAGCCACACCAGTGAGAAAGTGGGAGGGGAGATGGGATGCGATTCCCCCCTTGCGAGTTCCACAGGATCCTGGGCCCTCTCTGTAGGAGTCTCAATGGTGATGGTGGGAGGGGGCCACAGAGGGTGAAGCCAGGAGCTGTGCCAGGCTCCCTAGCTTAAACTGTGATGGTGAGAAGGGCCCTGGGAGTTGCTGCTCGCCCAGTGGTAGGGGTTGGGGGTTGGGGTCACAGAGGTCTGGCAGCAGAAGCTTTGATGGCAGAGGGGCTTCAGGAGCCACTGGCCTGGCAGCAAAGGCCTGGAGCCACACTGGGCAGTCCAACGTTGATGTTGGGGGATGGTTGGGAGGTGGGAGTGCAGAGACCCAACTGCAACAGCGGGATGGCAAGGAGCCATGATACAGGGGCAACCCCTTCCCTCCCTTAGCTGGCAGTGACTGGGAGGAATAAAGAGGGGGAAGGGATCCCCACTTCAAGTATTGAAGATCCCCACTTAAATCTCCCCCAAAGCACAAGGAGGTAGGTGAGAATGCTGGAGCCATTGTGGGAGGCCAGGAGCATCTGTACTGCTGTTGGTGTGTTTTTTGGGGGGAGCTGTCAAGTGGGCAAGCAGGTGGCCGGGAGCATCGGTGCTGTGGCGGGGTGGTGGTGGTAGAAGGTGCCAGGCAGGTGGCCAGGAGAGCTGGTGGTGCTGTTGAGGCAAGATGAAAGAGTGATGAAGTCGAGGAGGCAGAAACAGAAAGGAAGTGTGACAGTAGGCATACAGAACTGAGATGGAAAGTAAGAGGGAAGATGAAAGAGAAGAGAGAGACTGAGAGAATTGGGGTATGAGGGAGGAAGCAAAAGTAGGGGGAATGAGATGGTTGCTCCCGCAAGTTTCTTGCCGGTCCCCACTTGTATGTCCTTTTTTTTTTATGTCTTAACCATTTCCTGCTTTAAGAGCTGCAAATGTTTTAAATTTAAATAAGTGAAAGCTTTTCGTTCTAAATATTAACAAAATAGACATTCTATGCAAAATCTCTAGCTTTGTCTGTCTTTAAGGCTCATCTGAGCAAAATAAAGGTGAAAAGTACTGGGTTCGCCGCATGGAGGACTCGGACCACGACATACTGTAGCACACGTTTATTGTACTTCACATAACAAAGACTAACTCAAACGGCCAACAGGGCCAACTATATACATATCCACCAGCAAACCCCCCACTCCCATTGGAGGTTTTGAATGTCCCACCAAGGTGGCTATTGGTTGGGGCTGGGGGATCCAGGATCCAAAGTTTCCATTGTTCTAGGACCCAAGCTTTGGCTTTTCCGCGGACCCCTGGTGGCGGTCCACGTACATAACAAAAGGACTGGTTTAACATTGGTTAACATTAACATGTAACACTTCATTATTGAATTGAACTGCTACTCAGAGTGCACATACACACCTTCAGAGGAAAAGGCTTTAATGATTAATTGGGATTGAACCCCAAAAAGCCAAGTAAATTGTTCAATAAAAGTTTAATTTTGTCTTTATTTATTTATTGGATTTCTACCCCATCCTTCCCGCTGTAGCAGGCTCAGGGCAGCTTACACAAACACTACACAGCTAAAACAGAACTAAGTAAAATCATGACAATATAAATAAAAACATTACAAAGTGCTAGTGCTAAAAACAGTTCATATACAGCGGCAGGCATGAACAGCATCCAGCAAGCAGTCAGTCAGTTCACATTGTGGTCTGGGTTATATCAGCTGTTGATGTTGATATAAATGTTAATATTGGGGCCAGGGCCTTGATTGTATAATGCGGCTCCCTAGTCGAAGGCCTGGTGGAAGAGCTCTGTCTTGCAGGCCCTGCAGAACTGTGAAAGGTCCTACAGGGCCCTGATGTCTTCTGGGAGCTCATTCCACCAGTGTGGAGCCACCACTGAAAATGCCCTGGCCCTCGTCACAGCCAGCCTGGCTTCTCCAGGACCCGGGAGGGCCAGATGGTTTTGGGACCCTGATCATAGAGCTCTCTGGGGAACATGTGGGGAGAGGTGGTCCCTTAGGTATGCAGGTCCCTGACAATATAGGGCTTTCCCTTCCCCTCCCCACAACAGATACCCTGTGAGGTAGGTGGGGCTGAGAGAGCTCTGCCAGAATCTCCACCTCCTGGAAGTTCCAGGTCCCCGAGAGATTAAGTTTGCCCCTACTAGGGCCAGGGCTTTTTCGGTGGCGGCTCCTACCTGGTGGAACGAGCTCCCAGAGGAGATCCGGGCTCTGCGGGACCTTATGCAGTTCTGCAGGGCCTGCAAGACGGAGCTCTTCCGCCAGGTGTTCGAGTAGGAGCCACCACCGCCACTATCCTACCACCGAGGTACTGTGTCATCGGCTGCCCTACTAAAGGGGGGCAGGCATGGCCTGGCAGAACAACGTAGCGGGAGACCACGCTACTGAGATAGCTGGCTGCCAAATTTGGGTGGTTGTTCCCATCTTGGAAGATTTATATATGTTCAGCACCGTGTTATAGGATGATTTTTACTGTTGTTTTAAATATTGTATTCTATTATATGTTTTATTGTAATTTATACCTCGGCTTTGCCGCATGTGAGCCGCCCTGAGCCTTTGGGAGGGCGGGATATAAATCAAATAAATAAATAAAGGTAAGAACCAGCACCTTGAACTGGATTCAGTATGCTATAAGCAGCCAGTGCAGTGCTTTTAACGCAGGCCGGATGTGCTCCTGCATAGAGAGGCTCAGCAACACCCTGGCCGCCACATTCTGCACCAGCTGCAGCTTCCGGATCCGGGACAAGGCCAGCCTCATGTAGAGAGCATTACAGTAATTGAGTCTCGAGGTGACCACTGCATGGATCTTGTGTTTAATGCTGGTGTAATTTGCATGGGTTTAGCTTTACACAGAATTAGATTAGTACAATTTAGGTTTTAATAAGATCAGATTACAAATTTTCACAATATTATTCAACGATGGTTAGCATAGAGGTTTGTCCCTTGTAACAAAGGTGTACTTTGACATACAGATTTCGATCTCTAATTCTAAGCCTGCTTACTGGAAATCTCACTGCCATCAGCACAATTAAGCATGTGTCCTCTGTTTTACTTGAGCTCTGACCTGGTTTAAACTTGACACTGGTAAGTAAAAAAAACGCACAAGTCTTTGCATTAACACAGTGTCTCCCCCAGGCAAAGCAGCTAAGCATGTGGAGCCTAAGTGGATGTTGTGCTGGTGAGTGTACTAAGCATGTGTAGCTGCCTTAACCATTGTAGCAGCCTGCTGTGTGAGAGCAAGGTCCTGAATATAACTGCTTATGCCTCAGTGGTTATCACATTTAAAACAGCAGAAGATTGAGATAGTGGAGCAGGCTGTGTCCCTTTGAACTGCAGGTGGGGAGTCACATTTTTAATACTTTATTGCAGAAACTCCCTGCACTATCTAACTCTTTGCATGGGGTACTGGCTATCTTTTTACAAGTAGACACTGCATGGGAACTTTGAAAAATTCCTTAGCAGCAGCCTGAAGTGGTGTGTTTCATTGGAAAATGTCATTAAGCTGCAGCTGATTTAACTGGTGACCTGGTAAGGTTTTCAAGGCAAGAGATGAACACAGGTGGTTTGCTGTTGTCTGCCACTGCATAGCAACCGTGGACTCCTTGGTGGTCTCCCCTTCAAGTACAAACCAGGGCCAACCCTGCTTAGCTTCTGGGATCTGATGGGATCAGGCTAGCCTGGGCTGTCCAAGGCATTTAATTACAGCACCTCCTTTCTCTTCAACTGTAAACAAATGCCAAATGGCTGCTGCCCACTTCCTTTACTATGTTCCTAGACCCCTTAATGTTTTGTGTTCCTTCTTGAAATCTCTCCACAGTCATTTCTCAGTTTGTCACATTTCATTTTGCTAATATCTAGTTCTTAGGCACGTCTCACGTCAGCTTTGTGTTTTTTACTCCTTACACTTCAGACTCACTGCTGTTCTGATTATTTAGGTGTTTGTCTCCTCTCTTCCACCAAACTGCTTTTCCTTCTTCCAGGATGGTCCTTAGGACTGGAACAGTCAGCTCTTTGGTGTCTTAGAACTCTGCTCATGAGACTTCCATGGACCTTACTAGGCTGTGTCCACACATCACTGGCAGTTGATCAATAATTTGCAACTGGATTTTCCTGAACGAGACAATTCAGTTGCAAATGGTTGCTACACTGCAATGATAGGCTATATCAATATATAAAGGGATACTGTGTTTTGTATGTCAGATTTTATTGTCGTGTCATTTATTACATCGTGTCATCGATGCAACGAACATGAAATTGAGCCAGCTTCAGAGGACGGCGGAAGACAGGAGGGCCTGGCGGGAGCTGGTCCATGGGGTCGCGAAGAGTCGGACTCGACTGTGCGACTGAACAACAACATTTATTACCTGCTAACCTTCATCCTTGCTGTATTCCTTTCTTTCTGTAGTATTTAATCTGTGAGAGCATGTGGTAGAGGTTGTTTGTATGGTCTTAGGCAATTAAACTATTCCGGCTTTGTTAGTGGAAAGGCTCAGTCCCTCCTAAAGTCGATGGCCCAATGTGTGTTGTCTATGAATCTTACAGGCAGGAGAACAAGGAAGAGTGACACATACAATTAAATGTTACAGTTGATTTGAAAAGTGGACAGAGGAAGTCATTGTTGTGACCCCACCCTGCTCTCTTCAGTACCACTGCCACCTCAGGCATGTTAGAACAAAAGAGCAAATCTGAGCTGACAATTCCACTTACAACCAACATGCCCTCTCAAATCAACATCAGTTTGTGGGTCTGATTCTGGACTGGCCATAAAGGCTCCCATAAAATTCCACTGGGCCAATGGCCAGGGGGCCCAAGAGATGTACCAGAATTACAACTCTTGTCCAGATAACAGGGATCAGCTCCCATGGAGAAAATGGTTGCTTTGGAGGCTGAAGTCTATGGCTTCTATCCTTCCCCTCCCCAAATCCTGCCCTTCCCTAGCTCCACCCCCAAATCTCCAGGAATTTCCCAACTTGGAGTTGGCAACCATACAACATGAAGCAACACTAATCTCCCTTTATCCCTCTGGGGATGACTCACCCCTGGTGAGTTAACACTAATTTCCCCTTGCCCTTTGCGGCCAGCAAGGCTGTCTCTATCTGGGACAATCTCTCCCTTCTGGGATCATCTTGAGTTTCTGTATTGATTTCTTGGTGGTTGTAAAGTACTGGGTTCACCGCATGGAAGACCCGGACCACGACATACTTCAGACGCGTTTATTGTACTTCACAACAGGACTAACTCCCAACGGCCCTGCAAGGCCAACTATATACACACCACCCGGCACCTAGGGTCCCATTGGAGGGTTTGAATTTCCCGCCAAGGTTCTATTGGTGGACTCGAGGTGGACTAGGATCCGAGGTCCCCTTTGTGTTTGGGGACCAAGCTCATGCTTTAGCCGCGGACCCCTAGTGGCAGTCCGCATACATAACAGTGGTATATCCATAAACTGCACCAAGCTTTATTGTTCTGAAAACCCTAATGGAAGGATGGCCATCATTTCCATCCTGGAATCCAGCAGATTTGTTTCCTTGGTAGCTAGCTGTGCTTTTAACAAAGGCAATGTGATCAGACTATGCCCCAGACTGAGAAAAGTCTGTACTGGACTGATAAAAATGCACCCACTTACTCAAGGTCCAATTATCTGTGCAGTAGTAAGCATCAAAATATCTTTGTTTTCCTGTAACTGATCATTAAAAGTTCTTTGTGACCATAACTACCGAATCCCAATTAAGCTCTTTCAGACCTGCGTTAATTGAAATAAGAGAAAGAGGTCAAGCAGTCAGAGGATGGTTTCCTTATTTGGATGGATAAAAAACAAGGATGTCACTTTCAAATCTCCATCATCACCTCATTTCTGTAGAGAACAAACAACCCGCAGGCTAAAGCGCGCCCTTGTATTGCTTGGAAAGGCTTCAGTGAGTTCTTGGCTGGTCTCTTTAGTCAGAAGCAGGAGAGCTTCTGGGTACTTTTTATTTTAAAGGGGCCGTGCCACATGAGAAACAAGCTACCTCTTCGGGCTTGGTAAGAGTGACTCGACTGGCCTCGCCCTGCCAGCTGTGCCTCCTTTCGTAGCGCTGCAAGGGACGGGAGCGGCCAGGAAGGGGTGTAGCTCTTTTGTCTCGGGGGTTTCGCCTTCCCAGCCAGGCTTTGCCCGTCCTTGCTAACTCCGGCCTTTGCTGGCTTCATCGCATTTTACAAGACTCTGACTCCTTCGCGGGTCGGCTATGGCCGGGGCCGAGCAGGGTAAGCGCTGTGCCCCGCCCCTCGTGGCGAATGTGACGTGCAGGGCGGGGAGACCGACTCTTCCTCCGCCCCCTCCGCAGGTTGGAAGCGGACCCCTCTGAGGGGATAGTAGTTGCGCGGTGGGTCTTCTTTGAAAGAAGGGAGGGAAATTTCTTCCAAAAAGAGGCGCGAGTTCAGCGAGAGGAAGACTAATTTGACTGACGTCAAGCTGGGTGTATGTCTTTGTTCTGTATTTATTTTTTTTTTAAAAAGGTTCGGTGGTTTCCGTGGGTGTGTGTATCCTGCTAAAGATGCACCCGTAGCCCAGAATAAAAATGGTAAATAGCAGGGCAGCCTTCCTGAAATGGGAAAAGATACCTTACATGGGGTTTTCGCATTTTACAGGGTTTTGTTTTAAAAAAAAAACAAAAAAAAAACCAACCAACCAAACACAACCATCCATCTGTATCAATCGTGTCAACTGAGGCGGATGTTTATTATGAGACTTGATCTGCGGTAGAGCCAGAATATTTTTAGGTGGGGTAGCCGTGTTGGTCTGAAGCGGCAGAACAAAGTTTGAGTCCAGTGGCACCTTTAAAGACCAACAACGTTTTATTCGAGGTATAAGCTTTTGTGGACTCAAATTTGTGTCCAGGATATTTTTGCCAGGGAGGTCATGGCAGCGATATATGGCTTTTCCTACTTTTTTAGTCTCAAAACTATCCAGCCATTTAAGCAAAGTGGGTAACAAGGGCTACCTGACAAACTGAATGATTGAACAGGAACTTGAACGTAATTATTTAACACATTTTTATTCAGGCCTTTGTCCAAGAAGCTCAGGGGAGCCTGCATTGTCCCCGAGGCCTCCATGTGATCCTCAAAACAATGCTATTAAACTAGGCTAGGCTAAGAAAGAATGTAACCCAAGGCCCAAGGTAACCCAGCAAGCTTCACGCTACAGTTGGGATTTGAACCTGCATCTTCCAGAACCTAGTCCAGCCATCTGGTTGTTACATCACATTGATGCTTAATAATTTGGTTAACACACTTCACTGGTTTAAGATGGCTGTAGTTCATGAATTTTGATGCCACCATAAGGGTACTCCTTTGGGGGGGGGGCTTTGCAACAGGCTGATGCTGCCATTGCTCTGGAATTTATATGTAGTGGCTCCAAATGTATTTTGAGTAAAGGTTGTTCATCAGTTACAATATATTAAGAACATAAGAGACGCCAATGTTGGATCAGGCCAAAGGCCCATCCAGTCCAACACTTTGTCACACAGTGGCCAAAAATACCAGGTGCCATCAGGAGGTCCACCAGTGAGGCCAGGACATTAGAAGCCCTCCCACTGTTGGCCCCGCAAGCACCAAGAAGACAGAGCATCACTTGCCCCAGAGTCCCTATCTATACCTTGTGGCTAATAGCCACTGATGGACCTCTGCTCCATATGCTTATCTAATTCCCTTTTGAAGCCATCCATGCTTGTAGCCGCCACCACTTCCTGTGGCAGGGAATTCCATGTGTTAATCACTCTTTGGGTGAAGAAGTACTTCCTTTTATCCGTTCTAACCCGACCGCTCAGCAATTTCATGGAGTGCCCACGAGTTCTTGTATTGTGAGAAAGGGAGAAAAGTACCTCTTTCTCTACCAGCTCTATCCCATGCATAATCTTATAAACCTCAATCATGTCACCCCTCAGTCGTCGTTTCTCCAAGCTAAAGAGCCCTAAGCGCTTTAACCTTTCCTCATAAGGAAAGTGTTCCAACCCTTTTATCATTCGAGTTGCCCTTTTCTGCACTTTTTCCAAAGCTATAATATCCTTTTTAAGGTGTGGTGACCAGAACTGCACACAGAACTGCACACAGTATTCCACAGTCTGTCCCCACTGCTCAACCACTCTTACAGTTAGGAAGTTTCTCCTGATATTTAGCCGGTAATGACCCCGTTGTAATTTCCACCCATTAGATCTAGTCTTGCAATCCGGAGCAAGAGAGGAGATTTGGGGGTAGAGTCTAGAGAGGGATCTCAGCTGGGGACAGTGCTATAGCAAAGCAGATATTTTCTCCAGCGGAACTGGTATCTGTAATCAGTTGTAATTCCAGGAAATCTCTATGCCCCACCTGGAGGTTGGCAACCCTAACTCTACCTGGGGTCTTGGAAAGCCACTGACAGAGAATTCTCACCTTGATAGTCTAACTCAACATAATAGCTCAACTGTGTGGCCTACTTGTATTTACAGTGTAACTTCTGAAGTGGGGACTCACTGAAAGATTAGAATTATACAAAATGCAGTTTTTCTACAGAAAAGTAGACCTTACTTCATACTACAGTGGTGGTTTGAATCTGGGTATCTGAGAACCTAGTCAAGTCATCTAACCACTAGGTTACATCGGTGCTTAATTGTTTGACTTAATCGGACACACTTCACATATCTGGTTAAATTGGCGATGTTCAAGTTCCCACTTCAGATATTAGTTGAAACAGATACATACACACAAAACAGAAGAACTGAATATCTTTAGAAATATAAAATCCCTACCAACTATAGGTGGTAAGTGATTGTAGATAGCCATATTAGTCTGCAGAAACATTTTTAAAGCAAAAGTTTTAAAAGTTGTGTAATAATATTTAATATGACCAAAATTTAGCAGAATAGTGTGAATGTTTTTGCATTATCCAGAACTCTTTACTAGGCCCTGTACAAGTAAAGGGAAGGGAAGTGAAACAAAAAGTTATTTCAGGGTGCTGTAGAAATACCCCAATACTGCAGTTTGTAGAGTCTTCAAAAGGAAAGCAGGAGGATACATTGCAGATTTACAGCATATATCCTAAAAAGAGACACACCCCTTTAATCTCAGAAGGGTTTAATTCTTTTTAGGACTACACTCGGTTAGGTGGTGTTGGATACAGAACAGTTTTGCATGTTGAATCAAAGGCTGCTGGCACAAAAAAGAAAAAAAACAACCTTTCTCTTTTTGTAAATATAAAAGGCAGCTGTTTGTCAAGTCTCTGTCCAGCACTAATTGAGACACAAAAGTACTTTGAAAGGTAGGGCACAAAAAAATTGTGATACTTTACATTAATAGAGGCAGAGCTCAATTTGTAATATTCCACTTGGTAAAGAGTCAGTGAAAATCAAATTGGGTAATATAGCCAGTTGGTAAGATAGCCAATTACTGGTTTAAGGCCAGTAATAAATAGAATGCCATTTGAAGAGCTTGTCCCCATTAACTTGAACTATCACTTTCTTTGATGGGTATATTTAATATTTTACAAAACTGACAGAAATTGAAGGTAGACATATTGGTTCCCAGAAAAATAACTAACAAGATGGATAATCCTTCAATTAGAGGACTGGATACAGAGAAATGTTTGGCCAGACATCCAAAAGACAGCAAAGTAGGTGCCACTGCCAGGCTCAAGGGGGAGAGCATTCTGAAGGTGAGACACCACCACAGGAAAAAGGCCATCTCTGGTTGCCAGCTACCTTAGCTTGACAGAGGCACAGAGAGCAGGAAGGTCTTAAGTGGTTGGCTGGACGGTACAGGAAGAGGTCGACATGGTAAAAAGTCCTAAGTCTTCAGCATGTAATGGAATACAAGATTTATTTCTTTAAAACATTTCAGTAATGATCCACCCAATTCAGGGTCCCCAATGCTGTTAGACATTGTTATTTAGGAAAATCATTACATTTGCTAGTTTAGAACTATAGAGAAGAAATCTGAGCATTTAATAAAGATGCCTTTATAGCTTTAGTTTTATGAGTTCTTCATGTCAAAATGTGCACGCAAATTACTGACTTGCCTTTCCAGAGTTTTTGATCGCAACAATATTTCCTTTGTTAATGGGATTTTGCAAGAGAATACATATAGAAAACGTTTTCCAACAGGGAGATGCTAATTGGAATATGGTAGCTGATTTTTTACTTTGGTAATGCTGAAAAACTAGAATAATCTGTTTGAAATAGATGAAAGGGTAGTATAATGAGAGATGAGGTTTGTAAGAACAACCCACACAAGATGAATGTTGTACACTTCCACTTCAGTATAACAGAGCTTATTGTTAAAATTTTTCTCCTTAAGGCTTGAAGGCTGTTCTGTACTGAAATTAAACTGTACATATCTGTTGGTGTACTTGCACAGTGATTTAACACTGGCAGCAATCACCTTATTGTGGAAAAGGGGAGAGATAGAGATGTAAAATTTCCAGGAATTTTGAAGCTTGGAAAACCCCCCAGCTTTTTCCTTTTTTTTTCGGGGGGGGGGGGACATAAATTTTTGGGAAAATTTAAAAAAAATGCTACACTAGCACTTTTTTTTTCTTTTCCAGATTGAAAGTCATTCTGTTACTTTAGGAACATAAAATATGACTATGGACATTTTACTTGGCATGAAATTATCACAACTAGCATATTAAAAATATAGTGTATCCAAACAATTATTACAAACAGAATTTACTTTTAAAATAATATTTATTTGTAATTGTAACAAATGGAGTAACAATCTCCTGAACTGTTTACTAGTTTATGTGGAACAGACAAAAAAACCTCCAAAAAACAATTTTTAAAAATCCAGAAGTAGCAATTATTCATATTTTCCCTCCACAGTATTAAATAAAAATAAAAAAACCCATTCTCATAAAAAGAATTGAAGAGGGGGGAAGTGTATAGAAGGGATTTGGAAGGGATTTAGAAATGATTTGTAAAAAATTTGAACACCTTGTCTTAAAATATTTTATTCATCATGTTAAAATAAAACGTTCCATAATCAGGTTTTTTTCCCTTTTATTTTATTTTTTCAATTTTTCCAATTTTTCAGAAAAAAACAAAAAAAGTCTTCAGGGGGGGGAAACGGAAAAAACCCACCTTTTTCCCTGAATTTTTCCAGGTTTTTTCCGGGCCTTCACATCTCTAGGCAGAGATAGCCTTCTGTAGGGAGGATATTTATGTTGTTGTTAGGTAAGAGCTCCCATAATGTAATGTTCTTCCATGAGAAAGTATTCATACATACAGAAGACTCGTATGTCTGGAGAAAGAATAGACAATAATCCTGGTTCATGATGTCTAGCTTTCTGTGTGCAGGTTGGGGTTTTTATTGTGTTTTTTTTTGTATAGAGCATTCAGTCATGTGAGTATTCACTTGCAGTGTAAAGTAGCATGGTCTGACACACGTTTACTAGCTCAGCTGCTATTCGTGAGAACTAGTTACAGTACCATTCTATCGCATCTAAATTCACTGAAATAAAAGACTGGAGTAATTCTCTGACTCAGAATTTTTATTTACATTCTGCATTTGTATGATTGGGATATTTAGGTTCCACTTTTCATTTTTTTGTTCCAGACTTCACCATCTTGTAAATAATAGCTCTTTCATTTGGACAATACTGTTAGAAGGGGTTGTTACAGTTTTATTTATGGCACTAGTATATTCTCCCTCTGAGGTGGAGGACATCTTGTGGGTGATTCCCAGCCATCACTTAGGGAGGCAGGACTAATTTCAATTACTTCCTGTTTCCTGTAGTGGGAGTCACCCTAGGCTCAGTTCTTTTCCTGCCTCAGAAGGGAGAGCAGCTAGGTGTAGGCTCTGCCTAACCCTAACTTTCTGAGTTAACTTACTTTCACTTTCTCCTTCCATCTTTGCTGTTCCCTTTCTCTGAAGAAACTTTTAAAAAATCATTTTCTTCTTCTTTCTTATATGTTATCCTCTTTTCTCCCCCCCTTTGGAGGTTGAGCATTGCCGGGCCAGTTGTTCTCTTAATGGGAGGGGATCTCACAGACCACCTTCCATGGCATTAAGAGAGGATAGCAATGGATTTCTCTCCACTCCGGAGATAGAGGGCGTGGCGGTGGCCGACGCTCAACCAGCAGAGCAAGGTGAGGATGGCATTCCAAAGCGCGCCATACAGCTGCACACCCCTGCAGCATTTACGGAGTCCGCACCAGCCTCAGCGGCCATTTTGGAGTCCACTATGCTTTAAGACGGGAATGGCGAGCAGAGCCTAACATGGCGCACCCCGAGACCTATGGTTCAATGGGGTTCATCAAGCTAGGCGTGATTGTGCCGATAATGCTCAAGGGGACGAGGAAGATGACGAGTTGCAGAGCGGTAATATTGGCAATCCCAGGTCTGTCCCCTTATTTCCAAATGTTCTTTATAAGAGTCATGGGGGAGGAAATAGCACATTTCTGCAGATCAGGGGGCCATGGGGCTGCTATATCCACCTCCCCCTTCTCCTCTCCTTGGAGGCACAAGAACAGAGTCAGCTGTCCCACCAAAGCTGCACAAACAGGGTTCCCCAAGGAGCACTGCCTATTTGATCCGCCTTCATGTGAGAGGGATAGCCTCTCACATGTCTCTGGTGAGAAGGAGGGGGGGATTTTCATGTAATGACAGTGAATAGGGGGAAATGATTGTCTCAGACCAGTCCTTTAGATATTTCTTTTTTGTTGTTGTACCCATTAGGTACACTTTTATTATTTTTCATATTATACACAAACATACATACAACATATAACAAACATCCACTTACACACATAAAACATACAAAGAGATCAGTATATTTTCTTATAACTCTATTACCATATTTAAAAATTTATATGGGTTTGCTTAAGTTTCTGTATACTCTTATCTTTTTACCATAGTTTCTATTTGACTAAAAGAGATTAATAATACCAAAAATTTCATTACTTTAAACTATGCATTTATATTGTACCAGTCATACAGTTTTTTCCATGTCTTTTGAAATGTTGGGTCTGTTGTCCCTCTCATCAACGATGACAGT
>NW_015177051.1:33152-33720 GCF_001447785.1 Gekko japonicus
GAAATACGTTTAGTAATAATATTTCCGGCAAAAATGGTATTTTAGTTCTCAATATCTCTTGCATCATCTCGTGGACCCATCTCCAGTATCTCTTTGTTACATCGCAAAGCTACCACATATGATAAAATGTACCTATCTTATTTTTACATTTCCAACATTTATCTGAACAATTTTCATTCTGCTTAGCCAGCTTATCTGGTGTAATATACCATCTGTAAAACATCTTATACATATTTTCTTTATATGGTACTGTCTAAGTCATTTTAATGTTTTTAGACGATATCTGATCCCATTCTCTCCAGGTAATATTATGACCTACATTTTGAGCCCACAAAATCATATTTTGCTTAACTGTTTCATCTAACAACAAATCCTGTACCAAAATTTTATAGATTTTCTTTATCAGTTTTTCATCCGAAAATACAAGAGTTTTTTTTTCCTAATTCAGTTAGTTTGTCATTAAAACCAATCTTTTTATCTTTATTATAGATAGATTCTAATTGCGTTTTACTCCACCAAGACAAGTGTTCTGGCAATTTCAAGCAATCTTTGTTATCCAAAATATCTT